>NW_005842785.1:36211-63069 GCF_000455745.1 Alligator sinensis | reverse complement strand
GGCCCCAGCACCGTCCTCCGCTGCGCAACCTCGGTTGCTCCCCTGGCCTGGCCTGGCCTGGCCTGGCCTGGCCTGGCCTGTTGGTGGGTCCTAAACACCATGTGAGGGAGCCCCTCTGGGGCTTATTTAGAGAGCTGGTGGGGGGTGAGCCCCTCCCCTAACTGGGGATGCAGCTGCCGGGGTGTTTTCAGTCAGTAGGAAGATGGGCAAGAGCCCTGCTGCTAATGGGATCTGAATGATGGTGCAGCCCGGCTGGGCTCACTGCCTCCACCAGGGGCGCTCCACCTTTTGGCCCCATGGGCCAGGTGAACAGCTTTGGGGCCAGGCCGTGGGGTCGGATCGGGCCCTGTGCTGACCCTGCCTGGTCCCACATGCACAGGTGGGGGCCCATGTGGGTTTGGCTGGCCCCATGCCCCCCATGCCAGGATTAGGGCCTGGGGCTGCACACCACCAGGCATGGCATTGCCAGGGCCCAGGCGACAAGGGGCTGGGGGTTGAGCACTCCTGACCTAGTCTTTCTGGAATCAAAGCTTGAATCTTGGCACGGTTGTTTCAGGGCATTGAGATGGCATGCTGAGTATCTGAATTGTGGTATGTGGCAAGACATTAAAAGCCACTGTCCTGGTGATTTTGTTTTATTTATTTATTTTTTACATAAACATGACATATTTCCAAAACTATTAACTTTAAAAGTGCTGACTAGGGTTTTCATTGCTTAAACGTATGAACCCTGTCAATTTTTGGTTTAATGTATATGTTTCTGTTAGGGGTGCATTGATAAAGATTTTTTGGGCCAATACCGATGGCCAATGATTAGGCATATCAGCCAGTACTGATCTGGTTCCTGATACACAGACCATCAGCTTGGAGAGCAGTGTCTGGCTGGTAAGTCTGTGGGGTAGAAGGAGTTGGGGAGGAGGGGGCAGATCGAAGCCCCTCACAGTGAGGGAGGGAATGGGACTGGGGCTGGGGCAGGCATTGCACAGCTGGGCTGGCGCAAGGTGGAGCTGTGGCTCGTGTGGGAGAGGTATGCGAGGCAGCAGGGTGGTGCTGGGCTGCTTCTGTGCACTTGAGGCTGGAGCAGGGGTGGGCAATTATTTTGGGTGGAGGGCTTACTGAGTTTTGGCAAGCCATCAAGGGCCACATGACAGGCAGTCTAGGGCAGCCAAATATTAATTTTCTAAATTTTTAGGGGCCCTGCAAGCTGGATAAAATGGCCTGGCGGGCCGCATCTGGCCTGTGGGCCGCACTTTGCCCACCCCTGAGCTGGAGGCTGTGTTGGGCTCCTCCTGGTGGGGCCTGGCCCAGGGCTGTGCTCAGAGCTGGCCGGGCAGTGGCGATGCTGGGAGGGGGGTGCTACGGGGTGGGCTACAGTCATTCCAAAATTCACTGTAGACCCCCTGCCCTGAGCACATCCCTGGCCCAGCCCCTGCCGGGAGGAGCCCAGTGCAGCTCGACCTTTCCCTGTGCACAGATCTGGGGGGCACATGTTCTCCATGCCTCCCCTGGGGGTGTGCACAGCGGTGGCTCCATCCTATGCCCTGCCCAGACCATCGCTCGCAGCTCCATCCTGCGCTCTGCCTCGCCCTAGCTGTGCAGCCCCTGCCCCAGCCTCAACCCAAGCTCCACTCTCTCCCTACCTGTAGAGGCCTCCATCTGCCCCCTGCCATACCCCTTCCCTCCCACAGGCTTCCTGGCCCGATACTGCTCTCCATGCTGCATTCCTGGCCGTGTGCATGTATGCAACATTTATCGGTGACCATATCGGCCACGTCAGCCAAAAAGGCCGATTTGCCAATAATGTCAGTTTTCCTTTTATCGTCGTTAATACGATATGGACCAATGTGTCAGTGCACCTCTAGTTTCTGTTTTAAAAACGAACTTTCCTCTTGAGTTAAAAATCCACAAGTGGAAGTGGGATGCTGTATGTCTGGCTGCATTTTAGATGGTCAGTGTAAATTGGAAAAACAATACATTCATCTTTTTTTTAGTTATATTTACCCATAACAACAAATGTTAGTATATTAACTGAGCCAGGCGTTTATCCCTGAAGGCTGATTTTTCTCCCATATGTAGTTGAGCAGTTCAAGATATTTGTCAGTTGTCTAATTGTGATGTCTTCATCCCAGAAATCACTGTAGTTCAGTAGAGCCGTGTGTGTGTATCATTAGAAACTAAGGTATAAACCATTATGTAGAGCCTTATAAAGGGTTATAATTCATATTCAAATATATGAACAAAGTATAGCCCTTTATAAAGGCTCTACCTAGTGGTTTATACCTTGAATTCTCATTATTTAAAAGTAACTTTTTTTTTTTTCTCTCCTCAGTATGGGCCTGTGTTTAGCTTCACTATGGTGGGCAAGACATTTACATATCTCTTAGGTAGCGATGCTGCTTCTCTGCTGTTCAACAGTAAAAATGAAGACCTGAATGCAGAGGATGTATACTCTCGCCTAACCACACCTGTCTTTGGCAAGGGAGTTGCTTATGATGTGCCTAATCCGGTATGTGGTTTGTGTAGAAAGTCATGCATGTGTCAAGGTTCTTATAAGTTTTGTCTTATATTTTGGTTTGATGCTACAAGGGTTAGGAAGTTTAGCTGTCCCTGCCCTACTCGAAGACTGGTGATGTCCGTATCATTCTGGGAACTGGCTGCACCGATGCAGTTGATGCTCTCGATTTTGGTAGTCTCAAAGTGGTCAAAGACTGAACAAGTTTAGACTGTGGTAGTACACATGTGGCCACCCACTGATCTGGACACTTCTTTTTGTAAGTGAAGCCTGCTTGTTCCATTTCAGTGGAAAACAAGGAGCAAAATGCTTGTTGTTTTGTATTCCTACCCCCCTCCCATTACTTCTGTCTCAGTGACTCCAGATTACTATTCATTTTCAGTTTGCTCCTTTCTACAAGTTTCAGAGAAGGAATATCTGTCTGCAGCATTGCAAGGGGAAGCTATTTTTCCAGGCCCCCTACAGCCCCTCCTCCCTAAAACTACAACCAAGTACTTAGGAGACTTTTAATGCAAAAAACTTAATGCTTCTGCCATTACCCACAGATGCTATTCAAGGCTTCTCAATGCAGCAGGCAGCAGCATGAATCCTCTCTAGTCCCTCAACCCTTCTATTTAGGTTGAGAGGGAAGGGAGGTAGCTGATACCATATCCTTGCCATGGGAGGGACTCCAAGGAAAAGGTTTTGTTAATTTTGGTGGACTAAATGGACTTGGACTCCAAATGTACAATAAGGCCAGATATAGACATTACCCTTTTACTGGTAAAAGTGATCAGAGACTAGTCTATACCCATAACAGAACAGAAATTTGGCATGAACAGGCTAGTTTTAAAAGGGCGGAACCAAATCTAAGAGTTGTCCCTGTCCTCTGCTGCCCCCTACCAAAGGGTGAATGTGTGATCTGTTCACTACCAATCTAAATTACACTGCTTGCAGAAACCTGCATAACTTAGATTGATTTTTGCCTTGGGCTTTTTGAATGTCTGTACCTAGCCTAAAAGTTCATATTAACGCCACTAAATGAGGGTCAGGGTTTGCATACGGGAAGGAAGCCTTCTATGGCAGAGAATCACCGTTACAAATTATCTGAGATTTTCAAGGTGCATCTCAGGGAACATAATTTAATTTCATACCAAATCCACTTTAATGAAGTTGCTCTTGGGGTCCACAGATTGGATGCCACAAAACATTATAAATGGAGCAGGACCTCACCTGATAGATAGTCCAGAGTCATGCCAGATATGGTAGGCAGCCTTCTATATAGTTGGCTGCCTTGCCTCTTTACTCTAGGAGTTTAAGGAGACTAAAGCTAAAGCATACGTCTCTTCTGTTGTGGAATGAGCAATTCTGATCTACGGTTAGACTGGAATCTTCTTCCTTCTTGCTTGAAATTAGTCTCTCTTCAGGAAGTTCACTTTATATTGTATTGCCCCCTCATGCAGTACTGAAGTTATGTAGATATGACCTATGAGAACAGGAAAAAACAACATGGTACTTGGGAAAGGCAGGTTCAGTCTTTGACTGCTAATTCAGTCTCTTCTCTTCAGTATGAGAATCACTTAAAGTTCTGTGAAGAGGCTGTCAACTACTGTGGTTTTAATTTCCTAGCGACTCCCATGTTTTTCTATTTCACTATATTTATTTATTGTTAATGGCAAAATGAATATGAAGAACCTCATGTTGCATATCTCTACTGTCTTGATACTTGCAGGTGTTTTTGGAGCAGAAGAAAATGCTAAAAACGGGGCTGAATATAGCACAGTTTAAACAACATGTACCTGTGATCGAAAAAGAAACAAAGGACTACTTTAATTCCTGGGGACAGAGTGGCAAAAGAAGTGAGCAACACCCCATGCTTTGTATTTCAAAAGTTATACTGAAGGCAGTGGCAAGGGAAACAACCAATATTAACATAGTTTAATGGTAGTATTGGAGTGATGTTGTAGCTGTGATGTCCAAAGTATGTGAGGGGCAAGGGTTTTTGTTGGTGATATTTTTCTTACTGGTTGGAATAGAGTGCACTTGGTCCAATAAGAGAGATCAATCACAAAAATCTTTACTTCTCACATAGTTTAGCAGTATTTTTTTTGATACATGATCTACTGCAATGCATTTAATGGAATGAACTAAGACATTTAGGCAAAAAAGTGCCAATCATTTTATGTTCAAAAGAATCAAATACAGAACTTGTTCACTGTTTACACAACAAACGTAAAGATTCTAGGAGAATAAAGCTGTTCAGAAATGCATTTAGAGGTGCACTGATATATCGGTCGCATATCAGATCAGCACCAACAACAGGAAAATTAACATTATCGACAATCGGCTTTAGTGGCCGATAATGTCACTGGTAAATGCCATGTGCATGTGCGCAGCTGCAGCACGCATGCAGCCAGGAATACAGCTGGGCAGCTTAGAGAGCAGCATCTGGCCAGTAAGTCTGTGGAGGAGAAGAGGCATGGAGGAAGGAAAGGGTATGGGGAGGGCAGATCAAGGCCACCACGGTGAGGGAGGGAGTGGGGCAGGCGCTGCCCAGCCAGGGGGGTGAATGTGACCCTGGGGCTGGAAGTGGGATGGAGCTGCAGGGGGGTGGTGATGGGATGCTGGGTGGGTGGGCAGCTTCCCATCACTATGTACCCCCTGGGAAGGCATGAGGGGTATGCCATCTCCCCCCAGATTTGTGCATGGGGTGAGGGCAGGCTGCCTGCTGCAGGCTCAGAGCCAGGGGCAGTGCTTCCCTCTTCCTGGCAGGGGGGCAGGCGCATCCGTGTGGGGCAAGGGGCAGCACTGGTAGAGGGGGCTACAGGGAATTTTGGGGTGGCTGTAGCCCCTCAAAACCCCCCTTGTGCAAGGTAAAGGCAGCAGAGCAGAGTGTCGCAATAAGGGGTGGCGCTTGGGGCTATAGCCACCCCAAAATTCCCTGTAACTCACTCTCCCAGCGCCCTTCTCTACCATCTATCCCAAAACATGCATGCCAAGTAAAATGCCTTCACATGCCATGCTCTAACACGTGTGCCAGGGGTTGCTGACCCCTGTGATAGATACAAGGACATCCAGTTAAGAGGTTTTAAATAAGTGTTACTGCAACATATTCCTCTTTCCAGTAATATTTCCCAGTTATCCCCTCTCTAGTGTCCTATGCCAGAGATCTACCTGTGCAAAAGCATTTTTTGAAACAATCACATTAAAGAGAAAAGCGTTGAGAACTTAAATTACTTGTTCAAGCTATTTGTGGAGAAGAGAAATGAATGGCCTGCAAATTTTAACGCAAATATCCCTGAAATGCTTTCTTACTGATTTTTTTTTTTTTTTCCTTGCTTTTTTCAGACTTATTTGAAGCACTTTCAGAGCTCATTATTTTGACAGCAAGTCATTGCTTACATGGGAAAGAAATCAGAAGCCTACTCAATGAGAAGGTGGCACAACTGTATGCTGATTTGGACGGGGGATTTACTCATGCTGCTTGGCTCTTGCCAGGGTGGCTACCACTGCCAAGTTTCAGGTACCAAAGATAATGGATTAAATATTTCTTGTTGCTTAAGTAACTTGTCTGTTCTTCATCTTTGTGATCCAGGTCTTTCTGGGTCTTTAAATACGTGTTTTAAACTCCAAAAAAGAAAGGAATGCAAGGAAATATCCTTGCAGGAGGAATCTAACAGCAGTATATTAGTTTGTACTGGTATTCCCTGAAACTGGAAGTAGGGCAGTTAACTCCTTCACATCCCTGCTTTATTAGCATTTAAAACATAAGAACTACGGCATAACTAAATGTTTTTTCTTGGCATTAATGACCAACTAAAGGACAATGGTCCTGAAAGAGTCTTTTTTTGTGTATTATTAGTATTTTTAATAAAAGAAAATATGATTTAGTTCAAGGTTGTTGGTTGTAGCTGTGTTGGTTTAAGGACATGGGCAGACAAGGTTCTTTGAGTAAATGTATCTTTTATTAGACCAACTAAATAGTTGGAAAAATTGTTCTTTGCAAGTTTTCAGGCACAAACGCCCTTCGTCAGGCATAGGGAGAGTCTGCTGGTGTGTTGTGCTCTCCTGAGTGGAATAGAAGCCAAAATGCAGATTTTGCAGGAGAGCACACAGAACACTAGCAGACTCTTCCTATGCCTGAAGAAGGGTGTTTGTGCCTGAAAACTTGCAAAGAACAATTTTTCCAGATATTTAGTTGGTCTAATAAAAGATGTCACATTTACTCAGAGAACCTTGTCTGATTTAGTTCAAGGCACCCTTTGGAGAATTGTTCTTTTTCTACAATGCAGATTATTGAGGACAAGAAGATAATATTTCAAGTTGCATCAGGAAAGCTTTTTAGGGATCAGCAGACCACTCCTATCTAATGCCTTCAGCAAAACCGCAACTCAGTGTTTCTAAACTAAATGGAATTATGTTGTCATCTGGATTCAAGATTAGTAATTTAACACCATCTTTACAAAAATGGTTGTTGATATTTTCTTACCTAGAGAAATCAGTTTTACTCCACATTTAGGGTAAAAACATTCAGTAAAATACAGAAGATGTTGCAATCCTTTTATTTATTTAATTAATTCCCAAATTCCAGTGATTTGAATAGGATGATTGATTGCATTTTCATGGAAGGTATGCATTTGTACAATTGGGATCACTGCATAGAACAGTGGTTTTCAACCTTTTTAGTCATGGCACTCCTCTACCACTTTTTTGAATGTGGTGGCCTCCCTGGTTGAGAACCACAGTTGGTGCTGCCTCAGCTTACCTCAGTGCTTCTCAACTGGGTGTTGCTGCTTCCAGATAAAACTGCCCTGCATGCCTGCTGCACAGCCAGCCTGGGAAGGACTGTGGCATGTCCTGTTGCATTAAAGTTCTGATTAACCAGTTCTGTCTGCTGTAAGTTGGGCTGTAGCCCTTTCTGGTCTGGCCTTTCTTAGAAACAAAGGTGTGAGAATGGAACGGTTCTGTGCACCTTGGTTTCCAAGAGGGGCTGGACCAAGAAGGGCTACAGGTGAACCAGCTTCTGCTTGCTTTAGGCTGATTAGAGACCAAATGCAGTAGGAGTCTGTATGGGGCAGTTTTATTTGGCTGCCACAGTGGCAATAGAGCAACTGTGTTGTGGCACCCTTGAAGAGGTTCACAACACCCCAGTTGAGGACCACTGCCAAAGAAGATGATTATAACAGACTTACATTACTTGTTTTTCTGGAACAGTCCATACACAGAGGCAAAACTGGTTAAGTTTATGCTCTGGCTAAACCTACTGCAAGGATAGGTGTCACAGGAGGCAGCCTCATGTTGCTGATTTTGCTAAGAGATGCTGTTGAAAGAACTGTCTCATGCATGAATAACTTACATAGGGTATGGTTTATCTTGGCTTACATAACATGTTTGTAGCTTAAACTCTTTTATTACGAAATATGAATGTTAATTTGGCCACCCTAACTAATAGATGTGAGATAAGGTGCAAAGAAATTATAGTTCGATTTCAACAAAGCAGTTGAAGGCAAGGTTCCCTCCAAGGTGCGCATGTGCGTGGTGGCGCACAATTTCAAATCTTGCCACGCGCCACCTTTTTAATGCCGCGCACCTGCCCTGAGAGGAGCTGGGTGCGAAGTGTGGCAGAGACCTTCGGCCAGTGCAGTACATTTTACCAGAGGTAAGCTCTTCACTCCTCAGGCAACGGCTCCTTCCCGAGGCGATGCAGGGGCAGGGGAGGGGACGATGGCTGGGGCAAAATGCCTCATCATGGTCCTGGGGAACTGCTCTGGCTGTTTTGTTTTTTTTTTTACCTTGTTGCAGCCAGAAACTCTGGCTGCATCTGGTTCCGCTGCATCCAGTGTGCCAGGACATTCATTTAGTTACCAGCCAAGTGGGGGAGGAGTTCATGGCTCTGCTCCTGCTCTTGCCCCGGCCCCAGGGAGGGATCAGGGGGCCCAAGAACTACATCTTGCAAGGGGTCCCCAAAGATTGTGGGCTGGCCTTGCATGTGATTTCCCTCTCATGCAAGTTTTACGCCACTGTAAGTTTCTATTTTTTAATTAAGTCACTGCTGATTTGCAAAGGCATAGATTAAAAGAAAATCTGGGCCTATAAACACCATAGAAGGAAACCATTGCATGTAAGCAGTTCACATGACTTCTAGTGGTGCACAGAACTCTCTTACTGCTTTCTTTATTTTACTTTTCTTTGGCACAATGTTTGGGTAAAGCTATTTAATTTAATATGTAAATACCTATAGGAGTTTCTTCATCAATACACACTCAAGTATTGAGGTTTTGCTGGTATCTGATTTTGTGTGAGAGGAATTGACCCTAACCCTGTAGCTGTTTGTGAAAACTGACAATTTTAATTCTTAAATCGGTTCACGAATTATAATACCCCATAAACGCAATACCTTGCTGCAGTCCTTGAGACACGTTGCAGAGCCCCACCAGGCTTATTCAAACAACACATAAGAGTGCTTAAGCAGAACTCAATTACTATTCAAGTGGTCATATGTTTGTTACGCTATTAATGGGAATGGACCGAAGCGGTGTGCTCACAGACGGATGCGGCACACTCATGGATTGCTACATCTTAAAGGGAACATTGGTTGAAGGCATGCTTAATTTTAAGTAAATAAGTCATTCTCCAGGTAGTTGTCTACCCAAATTCCACTGCAGACACACACAAGCTCTGTGCCTAAGAAAGGTTCTTTTGGATCATGCTGTGTCCCTACATGTCCTCATTGCCTCCCTCACTGTAAGGGTTGGAGAGCCATCAAGCGTCACTTAGCCCTGGATTTAAGAAGCAACTATGTGATGAGACATGTGATATACCTGGATCCATTAACTATTTGACACAGGTTGTTTTACAGATTCTTTTCATTTTAAGTAGTAAGAACGTTCAAGTTACTTGCCTTGGCATAATAATAAAGGTCAGATTTTTTTTCACTAATTCCCCTTGTCTCTGGACAAGGAATTTTGAGTCCACTTTTATAGAAGATACAAGTCACAAAGTGACTTAAATTCACTATGGGAAGTACATATAGCTACTGCTACTGGTAGACTAAACAAGCATAGAATAAGTAACCTCTACTCTGCTTTGGCACTGGAGAGTGGTGGGTCAGCACCCAGCTTTCTAGCTGCGTCATCTCACATATTCTGGTCCTGTTCTGCATTCACAGCAGCACAGGTTAGAGGGAACTGTATTGCAATAATTTCTTTTGTATCATTGCTGCTTTCTGTTTAGGGAGAGATAATTATTTGCATATTTAGAGGTCGAAAATAGAGACGATCAATTAAAATGGTATTAGCATTAACAAGACCTGCTGAAGATTTGAGAAACTGGTTGGAGTGTGTTACAGAAGAGAGTAGATGTCATCTCATTCAACACAATAAAGCAGTATAATAATGTTTTGTTCCAATGCTGCTGTGTCCTTTCATGTGTGTTTTGCCCTGGTGCCTGCAGAGTCCTGTGATGCCATGTCATATAACTCTCATTAACCCACATATAACTTGTGATGAAATTCGGTGTCTCAGATATTAGATATCTCTTGAGATATATAATTGTCAGTGACCTTTGAAATTGTTATAGAACACTGATAAATATTTAGACAATGAACGATTGTCACTAAAATACTCTCTTTAATAAAAACATTCATTGGCATCCTAGATGTTTGATCTAAATGGGATTTAATTATTTGTAAGACAAACTATACCTGTTCTGATAGATCTTTACATGCATCTTTGTTTATTTTATGCACGGACACTAATAAAGATGCTTTGTGTTACAGACGTAGAGACCGAGCACACAGAGAGATAAAGAACATTTTCTATAAGGTTATCCAGAAACGGCGCCAGTCAGGAGAAAGGGAGGATGATATGCTTCAAACGCTGCTGGATGTTCGATATAAGTAAGTGAAAATTGAAGATGTTGCCACATGTAAACATTAGGAGGAAGTGCTGAGTATTTAACACTTTTATACAGGAGGCTTCATTTACCAATGTTTTTCTAAATTGCATGTTGCTTCTCATGCCACACATCATCCTTGGATCTTAGATTTTCCCGTGTGTGCTGTTTGCTGTAGCCTTTTGGAGATGATATCCCTTTTCCTGTCTTTTTGACTGTAATTGTAACAGTGAGGGTTCTAGAAGCTGGTTTTGCCTTTTCCATCTCCTTGTAGAGCTTGAAGAACTTTGCACTTTTTAGGGTTGGACTTTGAGGCACCCAAATAGTAGACTTCAAAGTAAGAATACAAGAAAAAATGAAAATCTGGCCCAAGTATGTTCTTATGACATATTATACAAATGATGTGTAGAAGTACCATGCTAAATCAGATTAATGGTCTATCAAGCTCAGTATCCTGTCTCTGATGGTGAGAAGTACAGTAAAAGCTCTATTATCCGGCATCCCCCATTCCCAGGGGATGCCGGCTAATCAAATATGCTGGTTAATCAAATGTGCGCCGTCTGGTGCTCTCCCTGGCATTAGTGTGCCAGGGGAGAGGCAGTGGGGCCCTGCGCAGGCTGCTTTGCCCCAGGCCATGGGGTGAAGAAGTGACAAAGAAAAACTTGGCCTGCGGCGGTGAAACTGGAAGTCCCCCGGAAGTGGTAGTTCCAGTTTTGCTTTTGCTGTGTCCCTCGGAAGCCGGTTAGTAGAGTTTTCTGGCTAATAATGTGCTGGTTAACACAGCTTTTACTGTA
The DNA here is from genome assembly GCF_000455745.1 of Alligator sinensis. Taxonomy (NCBI): domain Eukaryota; kingdom Metazoa; phylum Chordata; order Crocodylia; family Alligatoridae; genus Alligator; species Alligator sinensis. The sequence continues at coordinate 51,891 of NW_005842785.1, read as the reverse complement.
GTATGATGCTGTAGAAGCAGAGTATATAAACAAGACAAATATTAAGTGATCCTTCTCAAGTCATACTTTTCCTGGCTTCAACTATCATTGGTTGGTGATGTTGGAAGATATGCCCCTGACTGCTCTCTTTCATGGAGGACAGATCCATAGGGAACTATTAATTTGTCTTATCCTTTTTTGAATATGGTTATAGTATCTGCAGCTACAACCTCCTGTAGTAGTGAGTTCCACAGTTAACTATGTGCTGTTTTGTGTTGTTTTTTTCTAAAAGCCTTCCTTCAGTTTGTTTTAAACCTATTTCCTCATCATTTCAGTAGCTGCTCCCTAGTTCATGTATTCTGCGGCTTGATGAATAACAGTTCCCTATTTACCTGATTCACATCCTTCATGAATTTACTGGCCTCTATCATATTCCCCCTCAGCTTTTTCCTTGCTGAAATGAAGTGTCTTAATATTTTTAGTTTCTCCTGACATTGCAGCTTCTCCATAGCCCTGACTATCTCTGACTTTTTCTGTACCTCTTCTTAATTTTAATACATCTTTCTTAAGATGTGGAAACCAGAACTGTGCTCAGTATTCCAGACATAGGTGTACCGTGGATTAATACAGTGGCATAGTGATGACAAATCCATCCTCTCTCCATACAGCCTCCAGTATAACATCTTTATCTTTTAGTGATCAAAGCATATTTCTCACTTCGCTTGCCTGTCCTGATTCTCGAATTCTTAGGGTAAAGAATTCTAAATGCTTACAGGTGAGATTACCCCTGTGTTACAGTAGGAGTATTTTCTCAGGAGTTAGCTCCAAAGATCAAATCAGATGCCCCTTCCCTAAGCCTCTTGATTTTAATTTTTCTAATCAAGGTGAATGATTTTTAATTTGCAGTTTTCACATTTATTATATGAGTTAGAAAGTTAGATTATATCTCCTGCTGGATATCTCATATTCTTTTGTGCTACCCTCCAAGCCTCTCTCAAAATTTTTCAGCACTTCATCTTTCTATGAAATAGAAATAGGCAGATACTAGGCACTCTGTTTTCCATATACAGATAAAGAATATGTCTGTGAACAGGTGATTCAAAAATCTACCATGCTTAAAAAGCAGGCTTCAGGGGAGCTCTTGCCAAGGTTTTATTTAACGGTAGATCCAGGCCATGTATATAGATGTTCAGTTTCTGCCACAATCGCTGTTCTCCTGGTAGAAACTGCAAGTGTGCAGATGTTCTAGTTTTTTCTCGCAGAGCAAAAATGGCAGAAAAATGACCTGACACCTTGCGTTGCCACTGCCCAGGTCTTTGCTAGGATTGGACCCTCTGCTACCCCTTTCCAGCCCTACATGCCAGGATTGGGCTCTGTACTGCCCTGTGTGGTGATTCAACACACAGGGCCCTGCTGTCCAGTTTGTGGGGCTCCCTAAGGGTCTTTCCAAAATTCTAAAGGAATTTTGGAAACTTCTCTCCTGTCACCAAATTTTTGGACCTATGGGGAGCTCTGTGGGCCAGATGACACAACTCCAGGGGCCAGATCTGACCTGTGGGCCAGGGGTTGAGCACTCTTATTCTAATGCAGTGTTTCTCAACCCATGGGTTGCAAGATTTCAGAAGGTCGTGAGCCATGGGTTGAGAAACACTGATCCTGGGAAAATGTGGAGACTGCGGCAGGGAAGAGTGGCAGGGGGAAGGGGGGTGGGGGAGAGTGAGGCCGGGCTGGATGCTTGTGGAGATGGGGAAGCTGGGTGATGCTGCTCGGGGTGGAATGGGCTGTGATCAGGCTGCCTGGTGGGGGCTGCCACAGGCCTCTCCTCCTCCCTGTAGTTCGCTGCCGCCCGCATGAGCCGGAGCCACTGCAGCCATCATGCTCTGGCCTGAGCAGGATGGGGGCAACTGGAGGCCCCTCCTGCAGGGCTGGGGGGGGGCGAGGCCATGAACCTTTGGAAATGGGTTCTGGTAGGAAAAAGGTTGAATCACTGCTCTAATATACATCATCTTAATCTAGGGATGGCCATCCTCTGACAGACGACGAAATTGCTGGAATGCTTATTGGGTTACTGTTAGCTGGTCAGCATACATCCTCAACCACCAGTGCTTGGCTTGGCTTCTTTTTAGCTAGAGACAAATCAATACAGGAGCAGTGTTATGTGGAACAGAAAGCAGTTTGTGGAGATGACTTGCCACCATTAAGTTACGATCAGGTTTGTATGTTGCATAATTTTTTACAGGCTAACTTTGCAATGGAATATTTCTGGCACAAACATGGTCAATTTGAAGTTAGTGACTGAAAGTACATTTTAGGTTGGGGCGGGCAATTATTTTGAGCGGAGGGCTGCTTACCCAGTTTTGGCAGGCGGTCAAGGGCCACATGGGTAGCCCTGCCCTTTGACAGGAGCCCTACCACTTGATGGGTGCCCCGCCCCCTGATCACCATCTTGGGACCAACATCCCAATGACTTGGGACCAATGTCCCAGGGCCAGCACTGGTGGGGCCCAAAGCAGGGTGCAGGCTGGCCGGGGTCTGTGGAGCTGGGCTGGGCTGCACCAGCAGGGAGGGGGGAGCTGGCCCGGCTCCATAGAGCCCCTGCTGGCTGGGACCCCGTGCTCCCGCCACCCTGCTCTGGGCCCCACCGGCACTGGCCCCGGACACCAGTATGGGCCCTGTGCTCCAACTGGCTGCCCACCCGCTCACACTCAGTGCCCCACAGCCCTGTGGTACAGGCGGGGGACAGCACACAGTCCCGACTCCCTGCTCGCCAGCAGAAAAGTAGCTGATGCTGAGCATGGGGAAAAGTGGCCCCTCACCTGCCCCATGGCTGACGCTCCCTGCTGCAGCTGTCCAGAGTGGGCATAGGCAGCCCCATGCAGGCTGCAAGCAGCTGCAGTGTGGGGCACAGGGCATGGGTGGGGAGGGGCTGCTTTCCCCCCCTCCCACTCCTTCCTTGCCCAGGGTCCGTTGTGTCCCCCCGCCCACACACACTTACCTGAGCTTCCTGCGCCAGGGCAGCCACATGTTCCCAGCCCCAGAAACCCTGGCTGGGGCTGCTGGCTGGGGGGCGGGCCCCACTGTTGTTGGAGCCCGCTGGGCTTCCTTTTGACAGGAACCAAGGGCAGAGAAGTATTAATTACAAGGTGGTAGCTTGTATTCTAATATTGTATCCTAAGCAATGTTTTTCTTCCGTTACATGAAGAAGCAGAAACAAAGAAACAGCGTAACTAATCAAGTATCTATTGAAAATGAGCTGCATAAGATGTTGATTTTTCAAATAGGAAAAAATACTTGTTTTAATGTTGGATATTTTCTAAAACATGAAGAAACTATATGTTTACCTTACTTACAGCTGAAGGATCTGAACTTGCTGGACCGTTGTCTAAAAGAAACTTTAAGGCTTAGACCTCCTATAATGACGATGATGAGAATGGCAAGGACTCCTCAGGTAAGTACATTAGAGTACACAGTCTGTAATATAATCTTGAGCATAAATCTCTCATATCTGAAGACATGACAGAACCAGAATTTAATAAGAAGTGAAACGCTGAATGATGACAGCAAGTTGTGCAGTGAGGTGCAAAGTTGGGTAGTCACTGACTGACATGTGGGAGCAGTGTAATATGATCACTTTAGAAGCTGCAGCTCTAACGCACAGGCATTGTGAATCTGCTACAGATTATTCTAAGGACACAAAACATATCACGCTTGTTCTCCAGAACATACACATATAGCCTCGTAAACTTGTCTGCTTTAGGTATTTGTGATGCACAAAATCAACCATGTATTATGGCTCTTTTGACAGTGTTAATCGTATCTCCTCTATAACATGCAATTCCTGTCTCCTGCTTGATAGCTTGTTCATTTTGTGCTTTTTGAAAAATCCCTTGGGATTGAAGCCTTGGTGGAAACTCCTCCCCTCTCCTCCAAAAGGGGAGGGAGGGAGAATAGCTGGCTTCCTGACAGTGTGGGGAGCAAAGTTGCAGTCCAGCTGCCACCTGAGGCCACAGGCGAGCTCTTGAGCTGCCACCATGGCAGAAGGGACTGTCCCCGGGAGGAGGGGGCAGGCAATGGCAGAGATAAGTGCTGCTACTGCCCCCTGTGTTGGTAGCAGCAGTTCCAGCTGTCAGAACTCACTGCTGCTCTGCACTCCAGAGCAATGCCAGACTCTCTTCCAGCTATCAGAGCCTGGCACTGCTGTGCACCCTGGAGCAGCACTGGGCTTCTTGCCAGGTGACAGATCGTGGTACAGCTCCATACCTTGGGGCAGTGCTGGCCTGTCCTCCAGCCAGGATTTTCTCCAGCTGTCTGGGAGCCTGGCACTGCTCCAAATTCGGATCAGTAGGTATCAAAGAAACCACCCCCTCTGTCACTTGTGGGATTGGTGAGGGTTTGAGTTGCTGATCTGAGGGTTGCAGTACTGCCAGTGAAAACCCACTACTCCTAGACTAACATAGTTCCTCTGGCAGGGCAGAGGGTGGCTGTCAGTGGTTAGATTCCCTGACAGATTCTCCTGTGAGGGGTGGGGAATGAAGGAGCAACCTCCAATTACCCCATGGCTGGGAAACATGCCTTTGTGGTAGTGTAGAGCTGGAATAAGGGGCCTCTGAAGAAGCATATTCCCCCATAGCACTCTCTCTTTATAGTGCTACAAATGAACCAAGGCCACAGGCTCCACATTTCTTTTTTATAAGCATTTTCCTGTGTCAGCCTCCATTAGCAGAGCTAGCTCCACATCTTACCCAGTAACTTTTATATCAGGATGCTTAAATGCCACAAAGTACTTTCTGGTATTTCATCAGTTTGTTGCTAGATGGAGGCTACATTACTAATGCAGGCTACATTACTCTGAGAGCAAACGTCTAGCTTGTACACTGTAAGAAGAGATAGGTATGTTAGTCTGAAGTCAGGCAGAAGGTACAGCAGGGTAGCACCTTAGAGACTAACTGGTTCAGAGAAGCAAACTTTTGTAGGTGACAGCTTGCTTAACCTACAGTCAGATGTTGTGACAATCCTCTACAAAAGCTTATGCCTCTCTGAACCATTTAGTCTATATGGTGTTACTCTGCTCTGCTTTATAGTACAATAAGCTTTTTCTGTTGGCTAAGAACTGCTTTCTTTATACATGTTCTTCTGAAAATAGAACCTTTTTTTTGGTGGCTGGTTAGGTATTTCTCAGCATTTAGACTATTGTTTCTGACTGACTGAATAGCATTGCCACCAAATTAATTTAGGAGCTTTCTCAGTACTGCCTCTAATTATTCATATTTTTTTCATTTTGCTTTGTTTTACCAAACCAATGCCCACAAATACTTTGTAGTACCAGCCTCTTCACTAGATGTTTTTTTTTTCCTGCTCACTTTATGGATGCTTTTTGTAACATGTAGGGCTTCTTTCTTCCCCCTGTAGACTGTTGCTGGTTATACTATTCCTCCTGGTCACCAGGTCTGTGTATCTCCTACTGTTAATCATAGACTTAAGGATTCTTGGGTAGAAGCTTTAGAGTTCAAACCTGATCGTTATCTCCAGGATAATCCAGCAGCTGGAGAGAAGTTTTCATATGTGCCATTTGGTGCAGGTAAGTCAAAGAATACTGTAAAGAAATTGCTTTAGGTGGCTGACGTAGTGGTAGAATATTAAGGAAGTCATTCAAATACTGGATGCCCAGTGCCACAGTTGACTCAATTCACTCTAATAAAAACAAATTCCGTGGGTCCTAGTAAATCTGTAAAACTTTTCTTCTATTGCTGCATGAAGCATCCTTTCAAATGGAAAACTGATTGTTCATGTAAAAACAGCCAAACAGACTGTGCAAGTGCTGTATAATATATAAAATAAACAGTTCTTATTCTTTTAGTTCTAGTAATTTAATGTATTACTTGAAATAAATAAGAAATCTTTAAATTTTTGTTACTTTACAGTTTGAGGTTCTTAACATCAGGGAAAAACCCATTAATGCAGAGTCAACAACTTTTTTGTGTTGAATTCTTGCATCAACAATAACTGTATCATTGTACATAACATTCAGACCTTCAGAAGTTAAATGTGAGCAAAGAGCAACTGCTCTGGAAACAATGTCTGAAGAGTTGGCTGACTTTGTGTTTAAATTCTCCTTTAATACTGCATTGATGTAGTGTTTTAGCAGAAAATAGCTGTACATGGTAAGAGATTTGTGAATGTCAAGGTAACGCATGTTAGTTCTTATATCAAATTTCTCCCATGTTTAATGAAAAGTGATGTGGCTGTTCCTTTTTTTTTTTTTTGCTTGTTTTCTTAAGTATTGGCCCCAATCCAGTGAAGCACAGGATTGTATGTTTTTTATTAATTGGGACCATAATTATAATTGTTTAGAACTAATGAACACCTTTGTGTTAAATTTACAGCGTTACTATTGTATTGATGGTGTTGAGTTCATAGAAGTGTGATAGCTCTCTCTGCTCTGTGGACTTCCCTTTAGGTCGTCATCGTTGTATTGGAGAAAATTTTGCATATGTTCAGATTAAGACCATTTGGTCTACTTTGCTTCGTTTATATGAATTTGATCTCATCGATGGATATTTTCCTACTATAAATTATACAACTATGATTCACACACCTAATCATCCAGTTATCCGATATAAGAGACGGTCGTGCTGAGTTTGTGATACAGAAATATTTATATCTAAATGGCAAAAATTGTTGTTTTGAATAAAAGTTATGACAAAATTAAGTGGTTCAGAGAAAATATACTATCCCATTGGACATGTAGTATAATGGAAATGAGATAAACCTAACTACAAAATATGGAACCATTTAGTACTTTGTACATTCTACAATAACAAGATTTTTATTAGAAAAGGCAGCATTTTATACTTGTGTAATAATTTTTAGGCAGATACCAAATAATTATTAGAATTGAATTAGTTTCAAGTAATCACAGGTGAGGAAATAAAAGGTTTAAATCTTAATTTCTAATGACTTTTTAAAAACCTACCATGTTTGAGCTAAACCAGGGAGCAAGTTTGTGCACTTGTGGACACTTGGTGCTTCTGTGCAGTTTGAGATTCTGTTACCTCAGTGTGGATGTGTAAGCATACATGTGTATCCTGAACATGCATAGTAAACTATACATGGCTGTGCAGGTATGTGGCTTATGTAAACATGCCTGTTGTGGACCCCAAAGTCACAAAATTATAGCCAGACCAAAAAACACTGACTGGGAGCAAGGGAGAGGAGGAAAGACAATGACCCTTCCATGTTTTAGTGCTAATAGCTAACTGGTGAGAGCAGAAAGGAAGGAGGAAACCTGAGTTGTAAATCCCCCTTCACCCAGAGAATTTTGAGGCTGCATATTCCTGATTGCTACATCACAGGTTAAGCATTGTCCAGTTTCCTCTTCAGCACTCCTTTTGAAGCAGAGCCACACAACACCTTGAATTTGATACTTTTTGGATTAAATGGATGGAGTGAAATAGATAAAGCTTTCTGTTTCCTGGAAGTAAGGGTCTAAGCTAGAGCTCAGGACTCTTTATGTGGCTGGAAAAATGCCATTTAGCTACACAAATGAAAATTCCTCCCAAGTGATTTAGATACCTATTTTGAGGCAGTTAAGAGACATTTTCAAAAAACTAGGCAAACATTTAAATAGATCCATTAAGTTGTCAGGTTGGGCACCCAGAATAGGTTAGTCACTCTTTGAAGTATTAGTGTAGGTATAATAAGTAGCAGAACTTCACAATTTTGTGAATGAATAAATAGTAAGCAGAGTAAGGCAGTTGTCAGAAAAATATGCTTGTGTCCATGTAATTTTAAATGTGTTCTTTGTCTACAAGAAGCTGAATGAAATAGCTAAATATTGTGCTACTACCGATTATTTTTCACCAGTATTGTTAATTGTACATTTTTAAAGTGGAGTGGTGATAATGGATGGAAAGTAGCTCTGACATGCAAAAAAATTTCATTAAAATTTATGATTTTTTTTGGTGAAAAGTTGTTCTTTTCTGCGCTCAGAGCTGTGTATGTAGTGTCAACCACTTATTCTTGAAAGACTTTAAAACATTATTTGAGTTTTTCATTTTGTTTTAATTTTTTACTACTAAAGGAATGAATAACTATGAACTTGGCATTCAAAAGCATCAATAACAAGTTACTGCCCTTTGCTGAGAGCATAAAACAGCCTTATTATTAATGGTCATTTCTTATTTTAAACATGGACTAATAAAAAGCCTGAACATGTAGATCCTCACTGTAGGCAATTCCTGTTGTAGGAGGCCCTGCTAACAAATCGTTTCTATGGTTGTACAAGAGAAATCAAAGCAATTAAAAATTACAGCATCATAATGTAATCAGTGAGAGCTGGGTTGGGTTGGACTCCTTTCCTAGTCAGTAGCTGTCAGGTTCTAGAGTAGATTATGCACTTTTTGGGGGGGTAAAGTTTGTATTAAATTGCATGTTCTCTTATGCATACATATACAGCCATGTCTCCATCAGGTTCAACCCATACTGAGGACCCTCCTAAGAGGAGGCAGATGGTTCATAGGTTAAAGCATTTTCTGTCCCTTCAGCTGGGACTCCATTGGCAAACTGTTCACCAGACAAAGCAGTTGAAAGAACCGAAAGCACTTCTCTATAAACTTCTTTTAAAGAACCATCTGTCACACTTTCACCCCATGTAGAGCTGCACCAGTGCAAACTGGAAATGGTGAATGGCACATAGTCACATTCACCATCATAACACCTACAAATCCCCCTTCTTCATGAGAGTCTGTTGTAGTAGGAGGGACACTCTTCTGACTTGGAGAGCAACAGAAGAGGTTCCTCCACACCTTAAGGAAAGGGGTGCTATAGCAGCTATTTTCTGCTTTTAAAAAGAAAGTGAATTGAATTCAGCTTTTTAAGGTCCAAGAAAGGCCACATTCCCTAAGTCAGTGTCAAAATGGTTACCTTGGTATGTATCTTCTCATCCTTGAGCTGGGGACTGCTTCATAGCAGGATGGTGGTGCAAGATGGTTATTTCCATATGGCTTTCTTACAGATAATGCCTTTGTTTCATGACAGATCAGGACCAATATTAACATCAGCTCCTTTTCTTTGGCTTATTCACAAGCCTGGGAATCTTTACCCAAATCCTTTTACTTGGGGCTGCATGCCTCAGAATATCAAGTACATGCATCTCAATACCTGGCTGATAGAAGACCCTATGGAAGAGCATGTTAGAAAGTCTACCAACTACCTTGGCACTCTTCTACTGCTTAGTCCTGTGGTTCAGCAACCAGAAGTCCACTATGACTCCAGCACAAACGTTGGCCTTCACTCTCACTTTTCTGAACATAGTGTCAGTGCTGGCCTATTCTGCTAGTATAATTCTGAGCCCTAAAAGAATTTGTTTTTCCACAACAGATGTGAAAGCATGCCTCAATGCTTATCTATACACCTTTGTCAAACCACATGCCAGATTTCATCTCAGGGACATGTAGGTCTGGCTTTGGACTCTAATTTCCAGAGAGAGAGTTTCTGACCATAAAGATAACTATCCTGGGTTCTACATTCTCCATAGGATAGGAGATGGACCAAGTAATGTAGGTTTGGATGTGGCTTTCCTTCCCTCTGCTGCATCAGGGTTTATGATAATGCAAGTGTATATTGGGTATTTGCAAATACAGGGCCCTCTGAACAGAGGATGAGGAACAGGATACTAATTGCTGTGCTGACAAAATACAGTGGGCATATTGTATTCTTACTGGACAGAGAGAGATGCCTTTGAAAAGATGAGCTAGTCATATGACCTGACATTCAAACTTAATCTGTCCAGAGGTGCTAACAAACAGAAGATCCAATCCAATTCCACTAGAGTTAATGGGAGATTTTTCATAGACTTCAATGAGAATTCAATTCAGCCCCAATTATGCAGCCATTCAAGAAAAAAACAATGGAAAGAACAGGACACAACAGGATTGCTCCCCAGCTCTCACAGTGGCATCAGTTAGATCAGTGGTTCTCAACTCCCTTAGCACCCTTCAATATCTCTTCTGAATTTAGATTCTAGCTCAGTGATTTAGAAAAGTTATGGAGAGTGCCTTGAGGCTAAAATGTGGAGACCCATGGGTTTATATGAAATTGATTTCACTGATGCATATTTTCCTACTATAAATTATACAACCCTGCTTTACACACCTCATAAAGTTATCAGATATGAAACAGTTATGCTAAATTTGAGTTAGAACAACTGTTTTGAGTAAATGGTGACAAAATTAAGTGCTCCATAAAAAAAGGAACTTCTTCATTTGATCAGTGTTATGAAAATGAGGGAAATCTAGCCATGACATGTGAAACCACTACACCTACTATAACTCCATTCCTGAATCAGTACTTTGTAGGACATACAGTACATTTACCGGGTTTTATTTATAAAAATGCTGTCTTCTATTTGTGTAGCAACTTTAACATGGATTCAGGCCTGACAGTTACCTAGCATTCAACTCACCAGTCAAATCCCAAGCAAGGAAAAAGCCATTTTTCAAGTGTAAATCTTAACTTCTAGAATGAGCATATGTGTTAACCTACTTCCCTTCAACCACCTAAACTAAGGAGTGAGATGCAAGTCTCCATGTACAGTGGGACTAGAATCTGTTCTGATGGGATCGTTGTAACAACCAGGGTTTGAATTACATTCTGACTCTTGTGGGGTGACGGTGGCGGCCAATAGCTGAAGAAGCCACTACTGCTGCCGTCTGAGGTGCAGGGCAGGCTCTCATCTGATGGGGGAGCTCTTGTCTCTTATGGGGAGCTCAGCCCCCCGAGCTCCCCTGGTAACAACTGAAATTGGAAGGTTTGCTTTGTGTGTTTGTAGCCTGTCACAACTGCAGAAACGTACATACTGTTTTATGTAATAAATACATTCTTATTTTCAAGAATGAACCTAGAATTGCCATGGAGTTTTAATAAAAATCATAATATTTTCACAAGAGGGATAGTAGAATGTTTACATCTTATTGGTCATCTGAATACTGGAAATGGACAATGCACAAAGACTTTGAAAGAGTAACTGGGGACTTGAGGCAGTTTTCAGAGGTTTTGTATTTTCATTAAGTGGTACAGAACCATTCCGTAAACATTTAAGTCCATTTAAATTGTGTCGAGGTTACTTGGTCTCATTTTAAAGTAAGCAAATTAGTATTAGAATCTCACAAATAGCTGATTTCTGCAAATTAGCAAATAGTAAGTAGAGCAAGACAGTTCTCAGATTCTTGGAATGGAAAGGAATGCTTTTTAAACATGCTCACTTTCTCAGGCAAGCATATGATGTAACAACTTTGCATCACTATGAATTGTTTTTGCCCTCAGAACTTTTGTGTATTTTGAAGTGGGGTGGTAGTAGATAAAAAGTAGTTGCCTTGCAAATAATTTATTTCAGTTTTTTGTGACAATTGTCAGTGCTCAGAACTGTGTACATGCATATAAAAAAACTGACTTTAACTCTCATTGCTAAACAAATGAATAAAATTGCTAAACAAATGAATAAATATGAAATGAGCATCACAATGGCTACTTATAATCATCAGTGATAGTTACTGCCTTTTGCTGTGAGCACAAAACCACCTCATTAAGTCATTTCCCATTTTAAACACAGGAAAAGCTTGGGCATGTTAAGCTCACACCTTAAGAAATTTTCATTATGCAGAGGCTTAATAAAAATCTGTTTCTGTGGTGGAACAAGTGAAATGAATACCACAACTTCTATAATGTAATGGTGCAAGCTGGGTCTCTCTGCACTTAGCTGCTAGCAGCCTCCTTGTGCTGATCAGTATAAACACTTCCTACCTATTTCTTTCAGCTGTTGAGGCTTGAATCACCCAGACTGGTAGTCTGGCTGTAGTAACGTGCACAGAAACCAAGGTGGCTCTTCTACTCCAAACAGTTTCAAACAATACAGCATTTAAAAGGATGAAGTCATCTTTTATTTCAGTACTTTGACAAAATACCCATAAAATTCAAAACTTTTACCATTACAAAAATAGGTCTCTACAAGTGATATTTTGCCTGCACTGCCAATAGCAAATATATTAGAAGAGAGTCATGTTAATTCAGTAGCCTTACCAGAAAAACAGTGCAGTGCACTTTGAGCTACACTCTGCAATCTCACTAATGCTTAAGTTTCATACTTGCACCCGCTCGATAAATACACACTTTTTTCATAAGTTAATCATTTAAATTAGCATTCCACAAATATACATGTAAAATTAATGATTGATTTTTTTTGAATGAACACCAGGTGCCTATATACAGAAATTCCAGTCTGCATGGATGTGCCAGCAAGGGAACTGTATACAATCGTACTGCTGCGTTCATGTTGGTCCCACAAAATACACATTATACAAAAGCACAGGAGCACAGATTTACAAAAGGCAATTTCGTTTATGTCACTACCAGTGATGGAAATATTGAAAGGTTATTATCTTCTCATACCACAGTGCAACTGAGTGTAGGAAGCAGAACCTGTAAAATAGAAAAAGAGAGTTTAGGTAAAGTGCTGGGTGACTAAAGAGGTTTACTCATAGGGTTCACGGGCAGTCATTAGACTATCTACAATAAGCTTCAGATGGCTTCAGTGAAAATTATATCAAGTGGCTGGATTAACAGTAACTCTTAGGAATAGCTCACATGCAGTCTGACAAGGAGTTTTGGATCCCATTAGCTCACAGCTATATTTCTGTTACAGTTATAAAATCAAACATTTAGTGCTTCACTGGGGAAGTGTCTCCTTCAGAAGTCATGTAAGGGGCAAATACTGCAGTATGTCTAACAAGTACTGTCAGACAGGGAGCAAAAAGGCAGAAAGGTTACCAAGAGGGGAACTTTGTGCAAGTTATCAGAAGTGGAGCAGGGCAGCTCTGCAGCTGGGCTGGTGCCATGCTGACTGCAGTGGTGTGATAATCTGCCACTCCAGCGGTGGCTATTTTTGCAGCGTCTGGGGCTGCTGCGTTCAGTTACACTACAGCTTGTGATGACTTGTAAAAGCCCTATCCAGCTGGGATTCTTAGCAATAAAATTCTTGCTTCAAAGTGATTTGAGAGCCTAGACAAAAACTTTAGTGAGACTCGAAATCTGTCATGTCATGCTTAAATGTAACGCAGGACTCCAAACAGTTTCCTCCTACAGTCTTTCAGCTTTTTTTTCTTGTGGATATTTGCTGCCTGCTTTCTGTTCAGCTGCAAGTCTTAAATCAGAGAGAAACTATGCCTAAAACTCAGCTTCTATCAGACTTACTAACAAACCAACAGATGCTTTGCAAGTCAGACCAGGTACTGAGTGACTTGTTTTGCCAAGAGACCATGACAAGGAAAGCATGAGTATTTACCTGACTGAACACTTCCAAGTCGCCTCTGTAGTGCTTCTAGCCGATTAATGTAATCTGTTAAAGCTCTGTCAGGATCATAATTTTGCAGCTGAGGGCATGCAAGGGAAACTGGATTTATATCAGCATGGAAGCCATGGTACCTAGAGGAAGAAAAACCATGAAATATAGCTTTTAAAATTTAAAAATACTGTACTTTCTGTTTCCAAAGGGAACTGTATCAGAAATAGCTAAATGTTATGGCTCTAAGTATATATGGTGACCTTTACTATTGGTCTACAAACTGTCATATTTTCTCTTATGCCTTCTTCCCCTATCAACTGCCCCTCAACCTCCCCTAAACCACCCAGTCCGATTCCCTTCTCAGCTGCCAAACTTCTTGCCATTCCTGAAGCCTCAGTGCAAAGGCAGGATGGTCAGACTCCTCCAGACTGCACAGCAGTAATTTCAAGTGTTTTTTAGTACATCCCTCTTAAACGCATTTAAGCAAGGTAGTGTTCTTGTTGCTAAATCATGCAAGACAGCTAAAACTGATGATGCTTTTTCTAATACTACTTTTTTCTTGAAAACAGCTGCTATGGTTATGGATATACAAATTGGAGGCCAGAGGTTTTGTACAACAGTAAACAATGGGGAAGTGTCCACGGTGCATCCTAATTCTCAGGGCCACTGCATCTTCAAGGGGCCTAGGTCAAGCTACAGAAGTATGGCTAAACAAAAGGCCCCAAAGCCTATTTTTAAGTAACTGCAGCGTGAAACTTGGCTGATGTGACATCTAGCTTGTCAGTAAAGGAAGTCATCCACATGTGTCTGTCTAAACCAGTAATGAAATGCAATTAAACAGAGCACAAGGCCTGAAAGGAGACATTATATGGCACAAACATTAAATAATCCAAATACACTATGCTTTATCTTGAAATATTATTAGTAGTAATAGATGTAACTAAATATTAGATGTTATATATTGCTATAACATATATTTTTGTTAAGATGCTTAGTTAATTTCTAAAAACAAAACAGCCTTATTAGAAAAAGGTCATCAACCAAGGTAAAGAAGAAACAGGACAGTGCTGAACAGCACTCCACAATGGGGGAGGAAAGAAGATAAGAAACCCTCCCTTTTACTTTCCTGAGGATATAAATCCAGCTAATTAACACCTTCCAAGTCTACAAGAGATCTGGTTCAGTCCAGTTCCAAAAGTTTCGGTATAGCAAAAATATTTAAATAAAGCCAAAGAACATTTATTAAAATATTAAAACCAAACACCTATAAATATGGAGTATAGGCTGGAGGGAAATTTGGAGAACTCAGCAAATTCAAGGAGACCTGCTGCCAATCTGCATACTTCCTCCTACCTCAAGTCTCCCCAGCCTGTACAGGTAAAATTCTAGGTTGTGCTGTCACAAATAAGACTTAGGGATAAATGTTTTGTGTTTGAAGCGCAAGCAAATAAAAGGTTGGGGTGTGGACCTATTTCTGCCTCTCTTATCAGTAGCCAACCCGCAAGGTTATCTGTCATCTGAAAAACATGGCCCATGGTTTGAAAAAGTTTGTGAACTGTTGGCACCTGATTTTAAGATAGCCTAAGGGATGTACAACTCCATGCAAACTTTGTAGAGGTTACAAAGGCTCCAAAAATCTTGTCTTTTACGTGAAATCCTGGCTCCACCAAGGTGACAGTTTCACCTCTAGTGCTATGGTGGCCAGTCTTCTGTGCAACTATGAAAGAGGGTTTGCACAAAACATAGGCATCATTTTGCAGCAAGTACAATTGGATGGTTTTAAAACATAGTTGATTGGTCCTGTTGGACATTGTATTCATCAAAAGGCTAAAAACAGACAAGCCAGGGCTTGAACAGGCACATGAAGAAACTTAGAACAATGACAGGGAAAATATGGGATGTTACATACAAAAAGTGAAATTGCAAACTTTGAGTCCCAAAATGACACACACATATTATTTTTTAGTAAACAATGTTTACTATTACTTTGGACAAACAGTGATAATTAAATGCAAAGTTACCTTTGCTGAGAATTTACAGGAGATCGGGGAGACTCCAGGTCTGATCTAGATCTGAGAGAGGAATGTCTTTGTTCTCCATAAAGATCAAGACCACCAGAGAAAGAATCAGACCGTTGCTCATTACCTAAAACAACAAAAAAGTATCATCCGTGGGAAAAATACCAATCCCTTAAAAAACCCCCAGATGTTTTGCACTTTAACAAATACTCCAAACGCGTGTGTAGCAGCGAGGTGCCCCCACAGGCTCTTGAGGGAGAGAGAAGAGAGCCCGCGGATCCCAGACCCCGAGAGCAAGCCCCCAGAGGGGTGTACGTACCTGCCGAAGAGCAGCAGGAGCCGCGTTC
>NW_005842785.1:25276-35605 GCF_000455745.1 Alligator sinensis | reverse complement strand
AGATAAAGATCTCCACTGTAGACCCCTCTTAATGTGTATTTTAACATCCAAGTCGTGGCAGACGAGTTGAGGGGAGGGGCAACACCCCGATAGACTGGATGGAGAGGGCGCAAGCTCCACAGTGGTGCATTGGCTGGGAAGCAGTCATTCTTATATGGCATTAACGGGACAGTGTTCCCGACCCGGGACTAAACAGCGATGCAGCAGCCAGTACTAGCGCACGCAGAGCTGTTTACGCAGGCGATCCAGGCCATAGGGCAGGTGCTGGAAGTTCAGCAACTGCAGGGAGCACACCAGCAAGAGTGGATGCAGCGAAATGCTGCTCTATTTAAAATGCCCCGGATGACTAAGGAGGATGATCCCGAAGCTTATATTGAAGCATTTGAGAGGACAGCTATCCAGACGGGGTTAGACCGTGGTCAGTGGGGCCATCACCTGGGGGCGCTGGTGATAGATCAGGCTCAAGCCGCCTACTGAGCTCTATCAAGGGAGGAAGCCCGAGACTACGAGACAGTCAAGGCACCGATCCTCTGCAGGCTTGAGATTTCACCGGAAAGTCACCGGCAGACCTTTAGAGCCCGAAAGGCCAAGGAGGCTAGGCGACCCTGGGGGTTGTTGCAAGCTTTAAGGGATTCACTTAATAAATGGTTGCCAGCTGGCAAGTTCGACCGGGTGGGCATGATGGACCAGATCCTACTAGAACAATTCATATGGGATTTGGAGGAAGACACTCAGAGATGGGTACAGAGACATCAGCCACAAACTAGTGAAGAAGCGCTCCACTTGGCTGAGGTCTTTGCGAATTCGGAAAGGGAGCGAGGATATGGGCAAAGCTCCCGAGGCCCGAAAGAGGGACAGCCAAGTGAAGGGGAGAGACGGACGGGCCTGAGACAAGGACCACCAAAAGGGGTGGTGTGCTATCGCTGTGGGCAAACAGGTCACATCTCCCGCGAATGTGGGATGGACCTGAGCGAGCTGAGTTGCATACTGACAGGATATCCGCCCTCCTGGGTTAGAGGCAAAGAGGCGGAGAGAGTAGAGCCTATGGATTGTAGTTTTGGGTCCGCAACCCAAGATGAAGGATGGAACCAACCCGTGGTAACCGCATGGATCGGAGACAGGGCGGTCAAGGCCAAACTGGACACGGGGTGTTCCCAGTCCCTACTTCAGGCAGACCTCACTCCACAGACAGGACGAAAGCGTGCAGGATCCCTGACAATGACCTGCATACTAGGGGGAGAAATGCGGTTCCAGACTTGTTATGTGCCGTTCAGGGTGATGGAGTTTAGCGGAGAGCCACGAGTCAGAATTGCCCCAACCCTGGCTTGTGAGATGATCCTAGGCCGAGAATGGGGACCATTCTACACAGTCCTTGAGCGAGTGAGGGCCACAGAAGAGGAGAGGAACCGGATCAGGAGGGGAGAGGGATGGGCCGGCGAGGGCCCAGCCTGTTGGAATGAAATAACTTCAGGCGGCGTCGACCTAGAACAGTTCGTGAGCATGGCCCAATGCCGTAGAGCTCAAAATGAAGACCCGGAACTCCAGTGGATGTGGGACACAGACCCCGGGGAAGGATCCTCACGGAGTCGTCCTGGCTTCGAGGTAATAGGAGGGTTATTGTATCGGGTCCAACGGGGCGAGGAGGGAACCATACAAGGGAGGCAGTTAGTGGTTCCGTCCTCACTTCACAGTTCGTGAGCATGGCCCAATGCCGTAGAGCTCAAAATGAAGACCCGGAACTCCAGTGGATGTGGGACACAGACCCCGGGGAAGGATCCTCACGGAGTCGTCCTGGCTTCGAGGTAATAGGAGGGTTATTGTATCGGGTCCAACGGGGCGAGGAGGGAACCATACAAGGGAGGCAGTTAGTGGTTCCGTCCTCACTTCGCCAGGCGGTGTGGAAATTGGCCCATGACTCGCCCATGGGTGGCCATCTGGGACGTAACAAGACCCGGGCTAGGCTGGCCCAAGAATTCTTTTGGCCTCGTCTCCAAGAGGATGTGGAAAGGTGGGGGGGCCGCGTGCCTGGAGTGTCAGAGGGCACAAGAATGGAAACCTACAAGGGCACCCCTGAATCCCATGCCAATAATAGAGACACCGTTCTCGCGGGTCGCCCTGGATATAGTAGGACCCCTCCCCAGGTCCCATAACGGATATCAATATATCCTGGTGATGGTAGATTATGCCACCCGGTTCCCAGAAGCCGTGCCCCTGAGGACCATAACAGCCACTCGGGTGGCGGAAGAGTTACTCAAGTGGATAGCACAGGTGGGCATACCACTGGAAATACTCACAGACCAGGGGCCGAACTTTATGTCTGGGGTAATGAAAGCCTTATGTAAAACCCTCGGCATCACCCAGCTAAAGACCTCGGTCTATCATCCACAAACTAATGGTCTGGTGGAAAGATTAAATGGGACCATCAAGCGGATGCTCAGGCGGTGCTCCCAGGAAGACCCCCAAGGAATACAGGAGAGGCGCTACAATGAGAAGACAAGAACACGGATGTCCCAGCCAGGGGACAAAGTTCTGGTATTGGGATACTATCTTGACCCCCTTGTTGTTCGCCTTGAGGGATGCACCTCAGGAGTCAACCCAGTACTCTCCATTTCAGTTGGTGTACGGCCATAGTCCTCAGGGACTGCTACAAATCGTAAGGGAAGAATGGGAGAGGCCGATGGGATTGGGGGTATCGGCGGAAAGGTACCAAAAAGAGTTGCAAGACCGAATCTCCAGGGCCCAACGGATCGCCAGGTGAAACCTGAGGAGCGCCCAAGGAATACAGGAGAGGCGCTACAATGAGAAGACAAGAACACGGATGTCCCAGCCAGGGGACAAAGTTCTGGTATTGCTGCCAACCTCCTCCAGCAAACAGCTGGCAATGTGGCAGGGCCCGTTTACCATGGTGAGACAAGTAGGGCCGGTGGATTATGAATGATTTAAACTGGGTCACCGCCGGGAGCGCCAGATTTACCATGTGAATCTGCTCAAGGAGTGGAAGACTCCTCATGGCTGGATGGCACTAGACGAGGATACAAGGGAAGACCTGGGACCACCTTGCCCTGGGTTAGGGAGACCCCGGGAGGAGGGGTCAGTACAAATGGGCAAGGAGTTGGGCAACCAGCAACAGCAAGAATTATTAGCCTTAATAGAAGAATTTAGGGCGGTGTTCCAAGAAGTCCCAGGACGGGTAACGGGAGTAGAATATGAGATCAGGACACCTCAAGGGGCACTGGTCAGGGAGAGATGGAGGCCGATACCTCAATGGTGGCAACAGGAAATACGGCTGGAAATCATGAAGATGCAAGAACAGGGGATTATACGACCGTCCCGCAGTCCGTGGCAGAGTCCCATAGTTCCTGCCATCAAGCCAGATGGGTCACTGAGCATATGTATAGACTACAGAAAGCTTAATGCCCTGACTACGTTTGATGCCTTTCTGATGCCCCATGTCACTCACCTCGTTGAGAAAAATCGGCAAAGCACAGTATATAACTACACTCGATTTGGCAAAGGGGTATTGGCAAATCCCAATGCGCTCCACGGATTGTGCCAAAACAGCCTTTGGGACCCCGTGGGGCTTATTCGAGTTCACGCGGATGCCCTTTGGCCTCAACAGCGCGGCCGCAACGTTCCAAAGGTTGATGGACAACTTATTGGCAACACATGCAGCATACGTGGCGGCGTACATTGATGACATCATTATATTTTCCGCCAGCTGGCAACAACACATTAAGGACCTCAGAGCTGTCCTGGGAGAACTCTGGGCAGCGGGGCTGACCGCCAACCCGAAGAAATGTAAGCTAGCGGTAAAAGAAACAGCATACCTGGGATTTCGAGTAGGCCGAGGGACAATTCGGCCCCTCACAGATAAGATTGAGGCTATAAGGCAGTTCCAGGAACCGCAAACAACTGCATTCCTTCTTGGGACTCGTTAATTATTATCGGCGATTTATACCCTGCTTTGCAACTCTCTCCACACCACTTACAGATGCATTAGCTGGGAGGTCTGTAGCGCTGCTGAAATGGACACCAGAGATGCAAAAGAGCTTCCAAGACTTGAAAGAGGCAATGCACCATGACATTATTGTGCACACGCCTAACTTTAATGCCCCTTTCGTTTTACAGACAGATGCCTCAGGACGGGCTCTGGGAGCCGTGTTACTCCAAAAACTCGAGCAGGAAGAGTGCCCAATCACGTTTGCCAACAGGACACTCAGCCGTGTGGAAACCAGGTATGCCACCATCGAAAGGGAGTGTCTGGCAATACACTGGGCAACAGAATACTTTAAATACTACCTAATGGGGAGGGAATTTGTGGTAGTGACAGACCACACACCACTACAGTGGTTGATACAGAAGCAGAGCATGAATGCCAGGATCACCCACTGGGCTTTGGCATTGTAGCCATTCAAGTTCACGGTGATACACCGTCCCGGCAAAGATAACTTTGTGGCTGACTTTTTGTCCAGATGGGGAGGCACGGACAACCCAGAGGAAGGTTCGGGTCACATCCATGGGGAGGAACAGCAGGTGGAACATGCCGTCACAAGAGAAAACCAGACACCACGAGGCAACTTAAGGGGGGAGGTCTGTGGTGGAGAGGTGCCCCCACAGGCTCTCGAGGGAGAGAGAAGAGAACCCGTGGATCCTAGACCCCGAGAGAAAGCCCCCAGAGGGGCGTACGTACCTGCCGAAGAGCAGCAGGAGCAGGAGCCGCGTTCGCGGCTGCAGCTGCGCGAACCGGCATTACGCCGGCTGTGGCATCAGCTGTTCCTGGTGTGGGGAACAGCTGAGCCAATCCCAGCGGCCGTATCGGCCGCTGCGGGAAGGTTTAAAAACGCCGGTAGAGCGGGGGAGCCGGAGAGAGAGTACTGGCTGGCAGCTCATGTGGCGAACTCTGGCACGGAGAGGAGAGGACTCAGCCTGCGGGTCTCAAGCAGGCAGCTTGGGGAAGGGCTTTAAGCCTTCTGCGGTAGGCAGAGCAGGAGGCAGACAGAGAGTGCAAGCCGAGGCACTCTCTCAGTCTCCTGAAGCGGCTTGCGCTCAGGAGGCAAGGGAGCTCCCTGCTTTTGACAGGGGAGAGGAGACAGCTGAGGATCCAGGAGGGAGCTGGAATCAGGGGGATCACCTTGTAGCTCCTCCTAACCTGGCGGGTGGACGGGGTATAGGGGAGGCGGAGCCCCGTGGAACACCGCGTCGGACGACCGTGAGTACCACCGTCTATCGGGAGGCCCATCCGAGATAAAGATCTCCACTGTAGACCCCTCTTAACGTGCATTTTAACATCCAAGTCGTGGCAGGCGAGTTGAGGGGAGGGGCAACACCCCGATAGACTGGACGGAGAGAGGGCGCAAGCTCCATAGCATGTTTCTCTTTTACATGCAAGAAAGTGAGATTGTTGAAACTACATTTGGTTAAAATAGCAAAAGCAGTAAAGCAATGCATGTCCAACATGATCAGCTGCCTTAGCACCATAAAATAGTGTGTGTGTGTGTGTGTATGTGTATATATATATATATATATATATATATATATATATATATATATATATATATATATATATATATATATATATATATATATATATATATATATATATAAACAAAAACTGCCTACCGGTCTTACATGTATAAATAAGGCAAATGGAAGCCTCACCCAGCTCCACTAGCTGTTCTGTTCAGCAAGGAAATCATTTGTGGAAAATGGGCTCTGCCAAACACTTTTCCAGTTTACAAACTATGGTTGATTCTCTTCCCTTCATCTTACTTAGAGACAATCACTGCAGTTTTCTACTTCTCGGGATCTTGCTTACTACTATCATATCTAGCCAAGACTTTCCTTTGAACAACTCTCAAAAATAGCTAACTTAAATGGTAGAAAGTAACTTTGAACACCAGCAGGGGCTACAGATGCAGCACAGGGAGCTCCTTGTAAAAAAAATAAAATAAATTCTCAGATAAAAGTTTGATTTTTGCTACTGCTTGAACTTCTCAGTTTTGAAGCTATTGAGCTCAGCATGGAATGCCTCCGAGACTGATATGACTGGCACCAATGCAACTTGTACTAGCTGATTTAGTAGCTGTACTAGCTCTTTTTGAACTCCCTACAAGAAAACAAACGGGGAACCAGATATCGTGGATTCTAGCTATACCCATGGGATGTAAGATATATTTTTTTTTTTTTATCTGACTTGAGATGAGACAAACCGGGAAGAAATACTTCCCGGTGCAATGACGCAGACAAGGGTTGCCTGTAGACACATGGGATGCCTGCTCTGATGCACTGTAATTATAGTGTGTTGGAGCAGACCCAATTAATTGAGTCTACTAGAGCGTGCTTATTAGTACACTCCACTAGCCTCAGCATCTGGTGTACTCAGTGTCCCTGTGCTTCAAAATGGTGGCAGGGGCACTTTAACTGAAGCTCATCTGACATGCTTTAGATAAAGTGCCCCTGCCACCATTTTGAAGTGTGGGATGTTGAATACACGAGACACTGCGAGTGCTTTAATTAGAGCAGCTTTTAAGAGCCACTCTAATTAAAGCGCCTCTCCCACCCCTTCCTGGAGCATGTGTGTAAAGATGCCCAGGGATGGGACCAACTGTGGTAGCCAAAGATCATGTCTATATGTCCTGGATTTATTTAGAGTTCCCATAGGTGTGAAAGGGGTCTCTTGGAGCACACTGCAGGAGGTGCAATTCATGCACAGAGCACAAGCCCACTAAGAGAAGTCTGCCATATTTTGGAAAGCCTGTCCACTGAGATGTGAAGTAAGGCATAACAGTTGGGACACTAGTGTCTGCGTGGAGTGGAGTGGCCCAGAATGCTGAAGGGGTGACTAGACAGCCAAGGAGGAGCCTGGTCTGGATGGTGCGGTGAAAGGAAGGGGAAGGAGGGTTCCATGCTACATGAACCCAACCTAAACTGTCCTTCCTTCAGCACTAGTGTACTCTGTGGTGATACCTTTTCTTCAGACATCCGTAGTCTACAATTTACCTGCGTTTTGGCTAAAGCCATCCCTGCTGATACTTATGAAGTTGAAACCTGTGACCCGGTGCCACCGGTGAACCAGGAACTTCATTCTGCATTTAAAATAAGAGATTTAAGATGGAGAGGTATTGCCTTTTCAAATAACATACTTACAATATTCTGAGGCATAATAATCCACACACCACAAAACCAAACGTAAAGGTAGATTTAAAACCTACAAAACTGGAGTAAGCAGAAAACATCCTTACACACAGACTTGCAATCTTAAGGAAAATGTTTCAGTTATACACTTATAAAATGCACAGCCCCCCCCAGGAAGGCACTAATGATCAATTAATTCTTTTTAAAACTTGTTAAAGTATCCCATATACTATGACATTAATTAATTAATTAAAGAATGTACAGCTCAGCAATTGGGAACAATAATTGGGCCGAAGAGTGTATTACTGTATCCAAATCATTCCCAGGATCTGGGCTGTTTAACTCAGCACTCTAAAAAATTCACTATTTTCAGGACAGTAGGGACTTACAATAATTTAAACAGAGTGGACCACAAAGTGCTCTAGAACATGCTAGGTGTTCTGTTTGGAAAAGCGTATTTTAAGTTGCATATTCACATTTGGTTAAATTGTAACTTCCTGTGATGTACCTTGAAATTGCAATGGACACTCTGACTGCAGAACGAAACCTGGTAAAACCCTTTGAATGACGTGTAATCACTTCTACATCAGTGTACGAAGGCTGCCCACCCATTCTTGCAATGAGGGCCAGGGTGGCTTCTTCACATTCCTGGAATCCACCTAGTAACAGCAGCAAGTATTTTTTCTGGTATATGAGTGCTTTCCGAAAGCTCTCTGCTCTCAGGTACTTTCCATAAATTCTCTAGATGTTAAGAAAGAAGGAAAACACTGTAAGCCAGTCATTCAAAAGTTTATTAGACTTCAAAGATTACTGACATCGCCAAACAGTTTAGCTGCTTTTATTCCCACCCTGTAACCATGAAAAGAATAGGGTCATAAGAAAGCAGGACTGGAAGGGACTGCACAAGGTCATCTAGTCCAGTGATTCTCAAGCTGTGGGTTGTGGCCCCAAAGTGGGTCGCAAAAATACATGCAAGGGCTGCGAATAAACTTAAAAAATGGATTCTCTTTTAAAGGAGAAAACACAGGAAGCTGTGGCTTTTCCCTTGCAGCCTGGCAGAGTTCCAGCCTGCAAGGGGCTGCTTGGGGCCCCCCATTCTCCCCACCTGGCCCATACACCCAACCCCTGCCCTCTACACTGTGGGGCTGGAGGCAGGGGGCAGTGGGTCAGAAGTGAGGAGCACTGGGTCAGGACTTGCCATTTATGTTTACAAATGGGTCCTGGTACAAAAAAGGTTGAGAACCACTGGTCTAGTCCAGCCCCCTGCTCAAGGCAGGATCATCCCTGACTAAACCATCTCAGCCAAGTGTCCATCTAACCTACTTTTGAAAACTTCCAAGGATGGAGCTTCCAGAATTTCTAAGTAGCCTGCTTCAGTGCCTGACCACCCTCATAATCAGAAAGCTTCTCCTAATCTCCAACCTAAACTTCCCCTACTGCAGCTTGAGACCATTGTTCCCTAGCCCTGTCCCAGACAGCCACAGAGAAAAGCCCATCCTCCTTATAACTAACCTTCAGATACTGGACACAATACTCTAGGTGAGGCTTCACCAGTGCTGAGTGGAGTGGAAGAATCACTTCCCTTGATTTGCAAGTGACACCTGTGTTAATACAATCTACTAGGCTGTTGTCTTTTTTGCAACAAGAGCACACTTATCTCATTCAGTTTAAAGTCCACTGTAACCCTCAGGTCGTTCTCTGCAGTATTGCAGCCTAGCCACTCAGCAAAAAGTATAATTTAGAAAGCAGGAGCATGTGTAATGTTGGATCTTACTCATAGGGAGAAGTTAATGGACTTTTACTTCTCTCACACCAAGGCTATATAAACAGGTGATAAAGGCAGCAGTGAAAAACAGGCCCAGTTCTATGTATGAGAACCATCTAAGTTAGAAAACACTGGCAGAGAAATGCTTCCTACTTTTAAAACAGCATTTTCAGACTCCGATCCCAGTTCTCTCAGAAAAGCTTCATTCCTGAGTTCCGCTCTCAGTTTGGACAGCTCTGCATCAGCTTGTTTCAAGGACTTCTGTAGTGACAGCTTTTCTCTGTTCCAAATCTCTCTTTCAGAAGCAGTGAGCGTGTCAATATTAGTTCCATTGTCCAGCACACATCTAGAAGACTGAAGAGGGAACAAACCTTATTTTTATTGTTAAACACACGGTATTCCAAATGGTGTTGTTTCCACACTGGGACAGTGATGAGCTCATGTTAGTGAATGGAAGACCCAGGGTCTGTTAGTTGCTAGGCTTGGTGATGGAATGCAGCTCACATGGAGAGGTACAAGGAAATTATAAGGAAAACTGCAGCCATCAATGGGCAAGTTAGTGAAACCATAAAATGGTCACCTGGAGTGATATGGGAACTTACCAACACTAATGGATAACACTTCTACCAGGAAAGTCACCATTTTCCTAGTAGGAACTAGAAGCGTACAACTGTTCACTCAATTTCTCCCATAGGAAACATGCTCCTTTCAGGAAATCTTTCAGGTCACAACCTAGAAGATCTCCTTTGCAAGAAAGTGTGTCTCATAAGAGTGAACATTTGTACACTCTTTTGGTCTGGTCCCAGGTGGGAACTGCAGGAGCAAGGCAAAGCCCCCTAGCTGTTTCCTTGACTGAGATCCCCAGTCTGAGGGGCAGGTGGGGGATTTCCTGCCCTGCTCATTTTGCAGTTGCAAGGCCCTCAGAGCTGAGTGGAAGAGCAGCCCCCATGCTTGCTCCTCAGACTTGAGTCTTGGTGTAAGAAGTGGGTAGGAGGCTTTGCCCTGCTACTCCCATGCTTTCCCTAGTCTGGGATCACCCCAGTCTCAGAAAGGTACAAGGAGCCACAGAGAGGGAGCATTTGCAGGCTGGACACCTGCACTGCTTTCTCTCCTGGAACCATTTTTAGTGGCAGAAATTTTCCACTCTTAAAAATGAAAGCCTGTTCACAGCCCAACACAGGCAAGTCACAGGAAGCTGAGAGAGCAAGGCAAGGAGCTACTCATATTGCTGGTTTTGAAAGGAGGAGATGTATTTCATGTATGAAAGTAATGTGATGTTTTTTAGTCTCTGCATATTTCATTACACAGTGCAATAAGAAGAGACATACATAGTCTCCACAAGGTCCTCTCTGCTGATGTTGTCTGACTTTCTCCTCCAATTTCATGACAGCATTCCTCAGATTGTTCTTTTCCTCACTCAGTCTGCTGAC
>NW_005842785.1:18725-25266 GCF_000455745.1 Alligator sinensis | reverse complement strand
CATTCTGTCTCAGCAGCCCCTCAGTAAATGATCTAGAGGAGGCTCCTGGTGGTAGCAGTAACTTCAGCTAGAAATGAAAAAACCTTGTGTGAGATCAGTTACTGTTGTGGATAATAACAGTACTCTGTTGCTTCATCAGAAGAACCTGAAGTATCCATGCATTTAAATTCCAGGTCAGTCTAATGTTAATTTTTGTGAAATGATTACTAGGGACCTACCTACATCGCAGAGGAAGTTCGTGGCACAGCAGTGTCTTTCATTTTGCTTTCACCACCGTGCTCCCCACCCCCAGTGGCCAAGAGGCTAAAACCATGCCATTAAATGCAGGGGGGGGGGGGGGGGGGGGAGAGGATGTGTATACAGCAAAAAGAGCAAGATTAAAGGATTAAAGGCACCGCTGAACCATGAACTTCCACTGTGATTTAGGGAGGTCCATAATGATTATGTTCAATAGCAGAACAACACAGCAAGAATCAAATTGCTCTGATTTCTTTAAAAAAAACAAGTAGTTTTAATTTTTTTATATTTGTTTTTATTTTGGAGCAAAAAGAAAAAGACAGCTAATTTTCCACTACTTTAAAACACACATTTTATACCACTATTGCCCTTTGAAGATGAGCTCAATCGAAAACTAAATACTGCTGAACTATTACCATATTTACTTGATTAGAAGATGAGACTTTTTCCCCATTTAACATGAGGAAAAAAGCCTCTCACCTTACAATCAAGCACGAGGAGGTAGGGGCAGGGGTTGGGGCTAGGGCCACAGCATCAGCTGCTGCCTGACCCCGACAGACTCTGCACACCCAGCCACTCCTTCCCCACTTCCCCAGTCTCCCCGCTGTGCTGCTTCTCCCCATCTCTCCAGCAATCTTCCTTACCTTTGTTCCATGCTGGCAGGCTCTGTCCCTGCTGTAGCCTGGAGCACAGAGCATGTGCTCCAGCCTGACTCTGTAGAAGTACCAGCTCAGTGCCACTGCTACAGGGCCAGGTTGGAGCCATGCTCCACACCCCAGAGGCCTACTGGTGGAAATGCTTGTGGAGGGGAGGGAGACTAAAGGGGAGAGAGAGAGGCAGGAGAATGGGGAAGTACGGGATCCAAGACTGCAAGGAACAGAAGCAGCATGGAGGGGGAAGGCGGGAAAAGGGGGACTGGGGCAGCTTGAAGCTGCAGGGGGCAGCCGACAAGGGGTAAGCTGCCTGCCTTGCTGCCTGCCTCACTTCCTGCCCCACTGCCTATGTTGCTTGCCCCCTACATCCTCTACTTTGTGCCCTCTTGCAGCCACCCATTGCCTGCTCTACCATGTGCCTCCCTACTGCCTGTCCTCCACCTACTCCCTACCATCCCTCACTGCCTGCTCAATTACTGCCCCCCTCACCTTCCCTACCATATGCCTCCCTTCTGCCTCCCCCACTGTCTGTCCACCACTGCCTGCCGCATTACCATCCTCCTTATCACCTCTTCTCCTCAGCACCTTCAGCAGTGCGGGGGATGAATTTAAGATGATCCTCCAATAATTAAATTCCATTCATGGAAAATTATAATAAATTTATAAATTTTCCATGTGTAGAATCTAATTATTGGCATGTTAAATTCAGGGTCATCTTGCATTAGAGTAAATACAGTATTTCTCTTTTACATATTACTTCATTTCAAGTATTCATAACTATATGTAGATTTTCCTATTGCCTTTTAGTATATACATAATAGTTTGATTTCACAGGCTATATCAACACGGTATACTACGCAATAAATGTTGATCTACTTCATCAGAGCAGCACTGAGTAAAGATTTTCTCAGGAGGCTGTAGCTACATCTTAACCGAAAACTGAGTATGAGACTAATTCACGTTTTATTGTGTAATTTTACACAGTAAAAGAAAGATATACAACTCACCTCATGTAACTGGGGCAATCCAGGTAAGCTCTGCAACTGCAAGAGAACATCTTCAATAGTATTTTGAACTCCAATGAAGTCTTCATTGTCTGCTGTTTCAAACTGCAGTCTGAAATGAAGAGCAAATATATACAGTGCATGCCATCTAAAACTGGAAAATTATACTGAGATGTTTAGGTCTCTAAACCATCAGATTTCTGCATTTTTGAAAGCAGGCATGGAGATGCTTCGGAACCTTATTAAAACCTTTTGGTCTGTGAGCATATTTATCAGAGAAACGGAGATTTTCAGAGTTGCTCAGGGTCCCATTTTGACATCTGTATTAAAATGGCCAGTCTGTAAATTGCTTAACAGCACAGCAGCTGCTATCATTACTAAAGAAAGCTGTTCAATTCCAAATACTTTTGGAAACCTCTCTCAAGATGTCTACAAACTTGTCAAAGTTGCTTGACCACTACTCTTTTTTTGCTTGAATGCTCATGCAATGAAATTCTTCTTTACTGAACAGTATTCACAGCAGAAAAAAAAAACCTGATTTACATTATGCTCCTATGTGCTGGTAACACTAATTATTAGGGCTGTGCATAGCTTCAGCTGCTGATTCGATTCAGAGGAGATTGGGCATGATTCGGCAGCTGAATCTCCAAATCCAAATCGAATCAGGAGACCCATTAATCTCTCCAATTAAATCGGAAGCTTCCAATTCAATTCAGAGAGATTTGAGGATTCAGACACAGACACAGCTTTATATGCTTTTTCTACATACCTCAAGGTACCAGGCGGCTCATGAATGCTGGGATGGTGGGGTGGATGGAGCATCCCATAGGAGCATGGTGGGGAGGTCCCTAGTGCACTTGGCGGTGGAACCGGAAGTGGATCAGAAGCAGTTCTGGTTCACTTCTGGGTCTGCTGCAGAGCACACAGGGACTCGCCTCCCCCCTCCCCCTCGGCCCTGTGACTGGTGCCTCCTGGGTCTGAGGGGTTACCCGGGGTCCCCCCACAGCCAACTGCTGAGCTGGGATGGCTCCCCTGCACACTCAGCAGCGGACCTGGAAGTGGACCAGAAGTACTTCTGGGTCTGCCGCCAAGCACACGGTGGCCCCCCCCACGCTCTTGTGGGATGTTCCATCTGCCCCACCATCTCAGCATTCACAAGCTGTGCCTGGTACCTTGAGGTATGTAGAAAAGACATTTAAAGCTGTGTCTATGGCCGAATTGCTGATTCTCCAAATCAGCATCAAATCTTCAGATTCGGCCTAATCGAATCAGGACAGTGATCCAGATCAGCGAATCGAATCACTGTCCCCCGAATCAGGCCAAGTCTGAGTAGAATATGGCCCATTTCGCATACCCCAACCAATTATATATATCACCTCTCAAGTGGTGGCCAGTAAAAGAAGGTGCAGGTGTGAATCTGACCATGAATTAAATATAATTAATCTTTCACAGATTCCATGGTATTAAATTCTATTTTATTACATTCATATTCAAATACTACGTTAAATAACGTTTTTCCTAATTTTTTAAGGTTTTTTTTTGTTTTGTTTTTTTTACTTATAAGCTCAAATATACTCTGTTCCCTTGCACAATATATTTTTTAATTGATAAAGGATTGCATAAAGCCACAGATGATCCGAACAGGGTGCAGGGCCCAGGGCAAATCGGGGGCGGGGGAGGGGTGCTGAGCAGCAGGATGTGAAGTTGGCGGCAGCACCAAGTCACCGCACCGCTTTGCCTGGCTCTGCGGGGCCCCCCAATGTGCGAGGCCCAGGGTGGTTGCCCTGATTCGTGCCCCCCCCCGGGACAACCCTGCATAAAGTGCTAATATTTAGGGCGGAAATCTGCTCTGTGATCAGTTTTACACCATAGTAGCTCAGCTAACAACTGGATTACAACAGGAATGAATCAAGTTTGGGGATCCGGATTCAAGTGCTAAAACATTAGTTCATTGGTTGCTGTTAGCAAATGCAAGAAATGAAAGAACCATCCAAACCTCCTAGCAGCCTTGTGAGCCAACTGCTTCAGCTTTGAAGACATATTTTGTAGCTTTTGTCTAATGTTGTCCAGAACACTGCTACCCACAGCTAGGTCACCTTCTCCTTTTGTTTCCATCAGGGTGGGGTAGGTTGGTTCATTTGCTTCAGCTCCTTCCATTTTCTGCTGGAGAATCCAATTTCTTGTTCTCTCATTTGACATGTCACATGTAGTCTGAATGTGTACATATAAAAATACATGCGAGGAACTATTTGTTTAAACTGAAAAATACTTAACTGTGGAATAAAATTTGTTGTATTCAAATGTAAATAGTTTGAGAACAAGCTTAATATAAAGACCATAGCATACATGTTGGGTTAAATTAATTCTGTGCTGAATAATAATCAATATGGCCCTAATGGAATTAAAGAGGTTGTACATGGTCTAAGTGCAGACTTTGGTCGCTGTTTCTTTACTTTACCTAATATTCTGTGGTATTTCTAACAAACATTCCCAAACAAAGAAGTCTTCTTTATGCCCCTTGAAATTGGACACGTGCACACACTAAATTGAGTGGCATTAGGTGTTGCGCTGCTAGCCAACCCCCAATCACCTACAGCAGTCTGAAATAGGAATACTGTGCTCATGAGGCTGGGTGACTGGCCTGCCTAGTGATGGATATACCTTCAGGCTATGCTTCCTTCTGCTACGAAATATAACCCCCTGTGATTCTAATAGCAAAGGATGTGTAGACATCCTCATTACTAGCATCCAAGGCCTAGTCTAAATCAAGGAGACCACTGAAAACTTTGAGCTACAAGAGTTAGAGTGACAAATAAGTTTGAGGAATTTACTCTTGAATTGTACTGCCCCTCTAAGTCTTTTATCAGAGATTTAAGAGCCTAGTAGCACATTCAGTTCAACATTTCGCATTCCTCTAACATTTCCCATACCTCATTTAGACTCTGATCTGTTCCTTTGGCTATTTCTTTTTCCTCCCTGTCCTGCTCCGTTTTCTGCAGTTCTTGAATTATTTCCTGCAATTTCTTTGTTTCATGCTGTAGTTTGTGAATCTGTTGTCTCTTCTCCCCAAGCTGCCACTGAAGATCTTCCACTTTGGACTCTAGTTCATGTACCTTCTTCTGTGCTAGGATGTTAGCATCTTGCTCTGTTTGTAGTGCCTTCTTCTGAATCTGTTTCTCTTTTTCCATCTGCTGTCTCACCTGCACAGACTCCAGTTTATACTTCTCCATCTCACTGACTAACTCTACTACACGGTCATGTTTTTCATCTATTTGTCTTTGTAGCTCTTTAAACAATTCATCCGAAGGATTAGGGATTCCCTCCTGCACCTTAGCTTCAGCACTCTGGAGTTGGGCACAAAGCTCTTTCTCCTTTTCTAAGGCACTGCTCATTTCAAGAACTCGGGCCTTTTCTGTTTCAAGGAGTACCTGAAGCTCACAGTTACGGCCTTGCTCATGTGACAACTGGGCAACATTCAGCGCTTCCTGGGATTCAATTTTCTGCTGCAGGTCACTTGAAAGCTGCTTTTCCTGTTCCAAAAGTCTATTTAACTCCACATTCTTTTGTTTTTGATCCTCAAGTGAAAATTTCAAGTCCTTCCATAAGAAAAGAAATGGATCAATTATATTCATATAAAAGATGCCTATTTGCTATGAATGTTTTTGAAATGTAAGATCTGGCTGATTTGCTTGTAATGGCTTTGGGTTTTAAAATAAATAATTGCATAAATCTAATGGATTCTACTAACTTATTTATTTTAGAGCAAGTATAATGAGAATAAATATAAATGACCAACAGGAGAATTATGCTGACCCATTAAAGTCTGAAGATACCTGTAAAATATCGTTTTTGTAAGATTGCCCTGACCTTCAAAGTGAAAAAGTCATGGCTACTGGTAACTATTAGCTTTAAATTTCCAACAATAAAAACAGAATTTCAAAGCCATAGCTTTTTTCCTTCTAACTGTAACCTGTTATGAAAGAATGTTATTGTTGTGTCCACATAATTTAAGAAAATTGAAATACTAAATACTCTAGAGGAATTGTTCTGCCTGCTTGGAAGGTACTAGTAGAATTTCTGCAATACATTCTCCTGTAAGCTCTGATTTTATGTGATGGGCTGGTAAACTTGGGAGGGGGGTGCTACTGATGCTTGAAATGAGAGCAAACATCATGTATTTCTAAATAGTGCTAAGAACATGCTATCCAGCTGTGGAGGGGCTGTGTACACTGCCATCTTAGGCAAAAATAGCTCCTTAAAGCTGTGGTGGAAGAAGAGGAGTTGATAGAAGAAATGAATCCATTCCATTCTGAACACCATGCCCGTGTCCACACGAGCAAGGGTGTGCATTTGCAACAGCACAAATCTAGTGGCACAAATAGTGGCATAAATTTGTGCTACTACTTTGTGCTGCAGTGCACACCATGCCCATGCGTTTTGCAGCAGGACACACTGGGCATTTTTTCATGTGTTCTGGGACGTGGCACTGCATGCTTTAATTAGCGAGCTGTGCTAATTAAAAGTGCCCATATGGCACGTGTATCAGTGTCCCCCGCACTGAAAAAATAGCAGTTGGGCGCTTTGAACTAAAGCTTGTTGAACACATTTTATTTCAAAGTGCCCCACTGCTATTTTTTCAGTGTAGGG
>NW_005842785.1:0-18694 GCF_000455745.1 Alligator sinensis | reverse complement strand
GCTGATACACGTGACATGGAAGGCTGTTGGAGTGTGTCAATTTCTGTGCTCCAGCAGACTCCATTACTTGAGTCTTCAATGAGCTGGATTTCCAATGTGTTGGACCAGGCTTCCTGCACACTATAGGAGCCCACTGTCCTGTTGCTCCATGTGCTTTAGTGGGGCTTGACTGGGGCACAGTGCCCCTCACCGTGGGGCTAGCTGGCAGATAGCCTCTGTGCTGAGGCACCTTGTGCTCCAGCCAGCTGGGGAGCAGCACATGGAGATAGGGGAGCAGGCTGTCCTAGGCTGCTGCTCCCCCAGCTCTGTGCAGCCCCTGCACTGAGGCACCTGGCAAATTAGCCAACCACTCCCTGGCTGGCTGGGGCACAGAGCCTTGAGATGGGACAGCAGGCAGCCCTGGGCTGGCTGCTCCCCTGTCTCCGTATGCCTCAGTGCGGGGGCTCTGGTGTGGAGCCCCCATGCTTAGACATGTGGAGTCCCCGTCTCGAGGCACACTGAGCCCGAGCCAGCCGCTCCCCCTGTCTCAAGGCACACTGAGCCCCAGCCAGCCGGGGAGAAGCTGACTGGGGTGCAGCATTCCTTGAGATGGGGGCTCCACATGCCTCAGTGTGGTGGCTCTGCAGCTGGGGGTCTGCTCTGAGGCATGCGGAGACAGGGGAGAGCCAGCCTATGGCTGCTTGCTCCCCAATCTTGGGGCACTCTGCACCTCAGCCAGCCAGCGAGAGGCTGGCTGGGGTTCAGGGTGCCTCAGTACAGGGGTTCCACAGTGCGCAGAGACAGGGGAGGAAGCTGCCTGCTCCCCCATCTCCGCATTTGTCCCAGCGCATGCCACTTTGGCATGTTTTGCACTGCTTTTTTTTTCATGGGTATTTTTTTTTGCTACTGGAAAATCCTGGTAGCAGATTTTGCCTTGGTGCTGCAAATTAGCAGCACTGCAAATGATTTAACACACCTGCTTGTCTGGATCCAGCCCATGAGGCTGACACAAAGCCCAACTATGTCAGTAAAATGGAATTTGTATTAGGCCCTTTCTGTCTTGACCCTTTTATGGGAGAAATTCTCTGTACCTCCAACTCAAGGGAATGTCCTGAAGCAGCACAGGGCACAATCTGGTGCACAGACTGCACAGTACATAAACAATGTTAAGTAGAGAATAAGGATGCTATCTGTATGCCTTCTACTGTTCAGGTTAATTTCACACACCTCAAGCTCTTCTCTTCCTCTTTCCTCATTGCGTTCCATTTTTGCTTTTTCCTTTTCCAAAGCCCATTGTAGCTCTCTTGATTTTTTCTGTTCATTGGCCATTGTATCCTTTAATACATCTAATTCGGTTGCTTTTTCTTTAACCTCAGTCCTAGCAAAGATAAACACATACAACCTTCAGGATGCTTTATGATGTCAAAAACATTCAAACCTTATGGGAAAATGTTATTCTATACTCAGCTACAAACCTCATTTTATTTATAACTCACCTCTTAAGTGCTCTAACAACCACATACTTACTCAGGTTATCCTGAAACTTGGGAGTCGAGTTAGGGCATAGAGCACATTTAGTGTTTGGGGTTTTTGTTCTAAGGGTTCTTGAGATACTGAACCCCTCAATAAGTCCCCAGATATTTTTAACATTTACCCAAAATGTTCTTAGTTGCTTACCATCCCTACCAGTGGATATGGTATACACTACCTCTTTATGGAAATAAAACTGAAATGGTTTCATGGAAGAGGACACAAGAAAACTCATTAAGGTAAATGTCAGCCCAGCTCTTGTGGCAAAGGGATTACATGAAAGAGAAACCAAAAGAGCTGCCAAAGACTTTCAGTTTGCCAGTTTCCACATGGGTAGCTCGTTCCTGGGGTTATGCAATATTAACAGAATCTGTACATGGTCAGCAACAGTCTGAACGCAGTGCTTAGCCAAAACCTAGAGCCATAGGGCAGGGAATTATGTTGCTAAAATATTTCTGTCAAAGGTATCTTTTTCTTAATTTTAGGGACATGCAATCTGAACACAGCACAAAATTACTAAGAGATTCACAGACAGGCAAGTTTATTTGGGTAAATGTGATATCTTTTATGAGACCAACTAAATCAATTAGTCTAATAAAAGATATCACATTTACCCAAATAAACTTGTTTGCATATGTTCTTAGACCAACACAGCTATAGCTAACACCTAAGCAACTCACACTTATTTTCAAAAAGGAACTAAACAGGGAAATGCTCATGAGGAGGGGATGGGGATTTATGGACAAATAGGGATGAATGCTAGGGGATAGAACAGGGGCTGCGAGGAGTCATGTCAGTGAGTAGGGACCTCACTCTCTAATCCCCATACAATACGCCCATAGGACACACATGCTCACTCTGCCTTTGTAGTGTACTGGCCAGGATCAGCCTACATCTACTCTACAGCTAAATAGTTAGCATATTTCCCAGGAAGGCACACAGGCTGGAAAAGTTTAAAAAAAATCACCCAGCAACCAAAAACGTGTGCAATTACTTTTCTGTCACTGAATTTAACAGATGGGCACATATTAAGCTACTCTTTATATCAATATGCAGGAAACATATTTACAAATCTAATTAAAAGGAATTTGTAAGCATGATTTCAAATTCAGCATCCTGGTATTTTTGCCTCTGATCTCACAAAAATGGCAAATCCCCCACAAAAATGTTCCTATTTCAAACAGACAAGGTTCTTTGAGTAAATGTGATATCTTTTATTAGACCAACTAAATAGTTGGAAAAACTTTTCTTTTTGGCAAGCTGAGGTACAAACACCTTCCTGCAAATAATTTTTTTTCCAACTATTCAGTTGGTCTAATAAACTTACTGATAGGCTTGCCTGATCAGCTGTTGCCACCATGAGGCTGCCTGAGACAAGAGAACTTTGAAGGGCTTTGTAGGCAACCCAAGGCTGGAGACTAGTGCAGCTGTCAGAACAAGACCAACGTTGCTTGCAAGGCCCTGAAGACCTGGCCCCATTGCAGATGAGTGGGAACTGGGACAACACTGCCTGGAAACAGGTCCCTGCAGAGCCAGCACATTGTAGCATGAATACATGAATACTATCCAAGTCCTCTGTGTAATTTTCTTATTTTATGTCAGTCTTCACATTTCTGCTACTACTGAATTAATGAAGTGAATAAGAAAGTTACAATGTTGTATATGCTGCTCTAAAGTGAACATAGGAATCAAAACAAATTTGTCCTTAGGTTGTTAACATTAAATGTGAAACTAACCCCCTCCTCCAAATTTCCTTATCTGCATAGGAATATCTTTTAGCCAGTTAGCTCTTTGTCAATGTTTTCCAGAAAACTTGAGAAGCATTTATATCTTTTTATCTATTTCCTCAAAAAAATTAATACAGCAATTTATGAGACTATAAAAAAAACAGCATTTACAATGGCAGTGTAAAATGTTAGCTGTTTAGAGCCACACCTGATGGTTTCTAGATCTTTGAAGTGTTTGTGCTGGGCTTTTAGAGTTGTTTCAAGTTCTAACTTAGCCTGTGCAAGTTCATTCTTCAGTTCAGCAACTGTCATTTTTTCAGAATTCAGCTGTTCCTGAAGTTCTGCTGCTCTCTCTTTCACACTACGAAGTTCAACTTGCATCTCCAGTATCTGTGACTGCTTCTGCTGCATATTGTACTCCAGCATTTCTAGAGAAAAATATCATTAATATGCAAGTTACTAGGTGATTTCTGACATATAACACTACTCATTTGTTGTGATATTTGTCCCTGCAGAGACAGTAAACACAAGATCCACACAGTACTTATGCTCCTTTCAAAATGCCGGTGAATAGACCCTGGGCCCTCATTAGAGAAATGAATTTCACCCTTGCATGAATTCACTTAAAATCTAAATAAAAGACAGAATGATAATTGTGTATTCATAGTATGACAAAAATGACTGCAATCCATTATCATTATAAGAATTATAGTCAAGCAAAAATATGTGCATTCTGTAGAGTATATGGACATTCTAACACAATTCCATTACTATTTAAAGTAAAACCATGCATTTTAATAGTGTGCAATATTCTGTGATATTAAAAAATACTTGTCTAAGTGCAGAGAAAGTCTAGGTTTGAGTATTAAAATTTACAGTACATACACCTGAAGTTTGAACATTTTCCTCTTTAAGTCTATTTCTGACTTAATACATTCAGTAACTCTGACTCTTCAGCAACCTTTCAAAGCTGGGAGACCCAAACACTGAAGTATATACTTGGAAAAAAATCCTGAAGATGCCAACTTCAGTATGTGATTCACTTTCAAAATAGCTCAGCATCTCTCTAAATTAGTCATCAGTGGTAGGAGTATGAGCACAAGAAAGCTTTCTAAATTTTTGTGAGGTAAGCTGGTTACGTAACATTGGAAGTGCAGAATACTCAAAATGATAAAGGACAAAGAGAGGAAGGTCACAACAGAAAAAATATTATAAAAACTTCTCCATAAGCAAACGTGCACATATCTGTACATATTACCACACCTTGGCTTTTTGGATCAATCTCTTGTTCTCTCTTTACATTAGTTTTTCTACTGTTCATCTGGGATTGTAATACTTGAATTTCCATTAGCAAACTTCTTCTGTCTGCATTCTGAAGACAGTCCATTGCTGCTCTTTGTTCAATACCCTGTCAGTATTTAAAAACAAATTTAATGGTAAAAGTCCAGAAAATGTTATCAAAGCAGCAATCTTATTTAAAGATCTATGGAACATTACTACTACTTGAGCATTTATAGTGTTTAGATAATCAAACCATTTTTCAAATAAGTAATAATTAAGACACCATTATAATAGGAGTTGCTTTATGTTTTTCCATTGTAATGATACATCACAAATTAAGATTTAGCATGGAAATTTTGAATAGAAGTGTGTTTTTTGTTACCTGTTCTTGAAGTCTGTGATCTAACTGGCCCATCAATACCACTGCATCCCTTGCACCTAATTCTGCCAGTTCTGTTTGAAATGCAGCTAGAAGAATGTCTTGTTCTCTTATGAAGACCTGCTGAACAGCATGCAGAAGTTCACTTCGCCAGTCTGGGACATTTTCAGAAGACTCACAACTTGCATAAACCTACAATGGGATAAAAGGAATCAACTATTTAACAGAATTTCAAGAATACTGACTGAATCAAGTTCTAAATCTTAAAGGTGCTCAGTCAGTGGAACACTGCTTCTCTTATTTGATAGCTTTGTGCACCATTGCATATATAGTAGGCTTCATAAACACACATACTATAAATGTGCTGTTATTCCCTTAGTATGCATAAATGCCATCTTTTCTGTAAGCAAACTGACATTTGAATTTTTTACAGGAGCAACTTAGATTTCTTTGTTGAAAATGTAGCTTATGTGGCAAAATTCTGTCTGGTGTGATTGTATTATATTGCCTTTGGTTTTCACAGCTTGTATTTATTATGGAACTAAGTCATACTGTACTGTACCATGCCACTATGTACTGAGTTAATGAATTTTATAAAATAGATATTATCTTAGCTGTGTTTTGTAGAAGTATTGGGGATTCTCAAATGGCCACCGCTATCCCTATGCACAGAAGGTTTCCTGGGATAATGCTTAAAAGGAACTGATGTCTTGCCACATGTGACATTGTTCATGACATAGAAACTTCTAGAAATATTTGCAAAGTTCTGAAATATTTGCAAAGTATTTATATTCTGTAACTGTTGCCTCTCCCATGGATCTTGCATTGTTAAAAGATGAATGTCCATACTTAAACAAGGACCCAAAAAATTTCTCACAGGACTAAAAACAAATGTATACTGAGCACTCTACAACACAAAGCAAATTGCTGGAAATGAACAGAAGTCAGGCAGATGGAATAGGACCAATTTTTTATAATGATTGTGACACAAGCAAGCTTTATAAAGCCTTACAATAAGACAACAAAGCATATCTTATAAACATTTTTTCTTCTTTGCATATCTAAAAATTAGAAAAGCTCAACAGAAGGGTAGGTCAGTGCAGCCCATTTGAATAAAATATAGTGCCCACTGTGTTTATTTTTCTTCAGCGCCAACTCTTTTTCAAGTCCTGGTGAACAACTACATCAAATATATTTAAACTTCCTCTTCATTCTCACAGCTGAACAGTACCTTTCTTTTCCATTTCCAACAATTCTTATTTCTTCATGAGCTGTAAATGTCTGGCACACATCACTGAACTTCTATGTAGCTGAGAGAGACTGTTGCCTCCTCTCTCAGCATATCACATCTGATTAGCGTGGTCCTGCCCTCCATGGAGTGGAGGTGCACCAGGTAGCCCTACACCTCATCTGCATATACATTTTTGGAGGGTTCCAGGCCTTGTGACAAGAATACCCGGTTCCAGTCTCAAGCTGGGGGCTAACATGGCTCCCTTCTTGCAGGTGAGGGTGGGGGAGGGAGGGAAGGGTATCTGGAGTACACATACACATACTGAGTAGTGCTGGACTGTGGGGTCACCATGGCTTGAAACACTGTTGACTCTGCTGGGGCCCAGCAAAATGAACTATATGATAACTCATAAGCCTTTTGGCTCTGGACTAATACCATACATAGTTTGAACTATGGATAAGTAGGTATAAAAGTGCTGCTTAGAAGTATGTTTATAGAGTACCTGGGCTGAAATTTGCAGCATTTTGCCACAAGTTAAAATGCATCAATTCTGCATTAACTTACCCATAGTAATTTCCATATATGCAAGTCCTTATGGGTATGTTTATTGAAAAGTCAGTGTTTTTTTGGTGCACTGCATTTCAAATCAACAAGGCAGGGGTGGAGGCAAGCAATGATAATTAGATTCTGCACTCTGAGTCTGGGTTAGGGCCAGAGTTAGACCCACGTCAGTCTCCTGTCCCCCTCTGCAGCTTCTGCCCTCCCCTCTGTCCCTTCCCCCCCTACTGTCATGTACAGCTCACTTCCACTCACTTTCTACCATGTTGTGCTTGAGGGAGGACAGAGCCTGAGGTGGGTTTGACAGTAACGGAGGGCAGGAAGGTGGCAGGGGGAAGAAGTGATGTGGGACAGAGGGCAAAGGGGCAACCTGACCCTCAGTCATCTGACTCCCCCAGTACTATTTTTTGTACTGTAGTAGTGGGAGAGGGATGAATTCAAGACAACCCTCTGATAATTAGATTCTATACCTGGACATTTATAATAAATGTATACGTTTTCCACATACAGAATCTAATTACTGAGGGGTTGTCTTATATTCAGGGTCGTTTTACATACAAGTAAATATGGTACCATTTTGACAACCCCAGGTGCTACAACATCCTGGTTAATAATCAATGGCATATACAAATGGCACCAATGCACCTAACAAAAATAATAAAATGTAATGCTATTTACATACAATCGCATTCTACAAATGTTACCTGTAGTTGCAATTACTGCTTATTTCTCACATTCTAGGCTAAGAAGAGAATTATGAAAATATCAAAGATAAGTCATTAGGCCTTAGAAATATTGATATATGAAGAGTTATTGTTTGTACCTCAGCTTCCCTGTGCAGTTGCATTTTTGTAATTAAATCCTTCAAAGACGAAATGGTGCTCAGAAAAGTTTTCCTTTCCTCAAGCCATAATTCTGGCCCTTGTTTAAGAGATGATGTCTCTCTTTCACTATAGGGAAATTCTGAGAGAGAGAGTACCTGTACACCTTCATGATGGACTGCTCTCAGCAAACCCTGTAAATAAAATAGGAATAAAATTAGTTATCCTGTTTCACACAAGCTGGATTCTGGCATCACTTAGTGAATCAGAGAAAAGAGGCTGCTTACGCAAAGAAAGCTTTCGCTTACGTAGAGATGAGTGGGTAAACATGATCAGAATTGCGACTCGGTGGGCCAAAGGTGCCTAGTTCTTTAATAGTGTTTTAGCAGATACTGTATTTTTCTTGCATGTAACCTGTGCCTTTTTCTCCAAAACAAGCAGGTGGAAACTGGAGTGTACATTATATGCAAGTAAAATAAATCCCCACAGGTCTAGAAATGTGTTGGTGGGGAAGCTGTGGAAGCAATAATTGGCAGCATTAATGTGGCAATTATTTCTGCCACCACTCCTCTGCTGCCAAATTTCTGGACCCATGGGGATACCTGTTGGATAGATAACACTGCCCTGTGAGCTGGACTGGGACAGCGCGTGAGTTCAGTCTGCAACCAGACTCAGGGCTATATGCCACTATGCAATCTGCCTGGTGGCACGGGCCCCCACCTCCAACCCCTAGTAATGTAGGGCACATGCCTGATGCCTGTCCCATGTTTATTTATTAATAAAGTAAAAGCCATCTCTCTGCTGTACCTTTATTTTCTTTGGAAGTAAGTCTGTTGAGGCTTCACCTTCATCTCCCATTCCTTCTGATATTGTGTCAGACCCCTGGCTCGGAGCAGCATAAATCCCTTGACCCCAGTCTGAACTAGAGTCTAAAGCAAAGGGGAAAGTATGCAACTTGAACAACTGTGAAAGCCCCAAAAGACAAAAGAAATTATGCCTATTTTTTTTTTGTTTCAACAAATGATTGCGCGCCAGTGTGGTTTTCTAATTTATAACTGGGAGGTTCTTCATTAGATAAGTTTCTGTTCGCATAAAAAAAAAAAGTAGCAAAAAACCCAAACATTTTAAATATCAGGAAGACAAAACTGACACATTCATGAACACTCATGTACATTACACAAACTGACCCTTTCCCATTCCCATAGTCTCTGCCTCCTTATAAAAAGACCAGGAGAAAACAACACCTGCTCCCACTCACTGTAGTGTTCCAGGGGGACTCCAGCTTTATAGTCTCAGGATAACTGAGAAAGCTACCCTAAAGAAATGCCAAAATCAGTAAAAAGAAAGAAAGGAGGACTCTCCTGTTGGAGAAGGAATCAGATTACAGGG
This sequence comes from Alligator sinensis, assembly GCF_000455745.1. NCBI lineage: Eukaryota > Metazoa > Chordata > Crocodylia > Alligatoridae > Alligator > Alligator sinensis. The sequence continues at coordinate 9,799 of NW_005842785.1, read as the reverse complement.
TCCTTCTTGAAAATAATCCCAACATTTCTATCTAAAGAAATTAAAATAAATACAAAGATGTTGTGCTCATCACTTTTGCTTATGTAATGAAATAGTTTGACAACATTTGTGCTAGTGGGTTTATTTAAATTCTTTGTCTTGTGTTATTACAATGTTTTTTGGTTTTTTTTAATGTTTTGCTTCTTGAGATATGGGTCTTAAAGCAAGGAATCCTTCTCACATGGAAATCTACCACACCAAACAAAGGATGATGTTGGTTTCAAAGTTGGTTTAAACTGGATCAGATTTTCATTACAGATACTGGATGTTCTTGGGAAAAGATCATAGGCAAAGGAGAACAAAAGGGCAGTTGCAGCCTGCAGAAGCAGAAATATGGGATCTAGGATGGGACTTGTTGATAGGATTAATATACTGCTTGTGCTGTGGTTTCTCCTGAACTTTAAATGCTTTTGCTGCTGTGAACTAAAAGTACAAAAGAAAAGCTGAAAACATGAAAATAAGTTCCTAGATAACAGTTCTTTATATCATGCAAAGTGACATAATATGTATAAAATACAATATATACCTCCTCTTTAACTCTCAGAGTCTCTATGACTTCTTAATACAATCTTGATTTGCTCTAGCATCATTGTGGGCAAATCACTATGATGGGCACTTTCAGGATTAATATATTATTGTATGTAAAATGACTGTTGTTAGTGTCCATTGTGCTGGCATAGGTATTTTGTTACTATTGTTTAGTATACAAATAAAGTCCATGATAAAAAAACAAAACCCCAAATGTTACTATTGCAAAAAGTGTGAAGACTAAACATTTTTTCTTACCACTAGAGCATCCATCTCTGGCCTGGTAAGATGCTGAGTGCACTAACCCAGGAATGGAGCCCCCCTACATTTGGAAAAGAACATTTAAAACTTCAAAAGAAAAAAAACACCATCATAAATGAACAGAACTGCTGAGGGAAGCACAGGAACTGCTTCTTCAACTCGCTGGTGATACACAATTCATTTAAAACAGGGACTACAAAGGTTCAGGTCCATAGCCTGACCCATATGTTTCATCAACCCACAGAACTGGCCATGTACAGGGGCAGCAGGCTGCAGGTGCCTACAAGATGGCAAAGTGTGATCACTTCTTGAGGGTTGTGGAGGGATCCAGAAACACTTACTAAGTGGGTAACTCCATACCAGTCCAAATACCTTACAGTGCCTTAATCGCATAGCCTTGTTTTTCATCTTTAAGAAGTCTCAAAATAGACTTGATAGCAGGTATATGAACCAAAACAATTCTTTATATCATGCAAAGTGACATAATATGTATAAAATACAATATATACCTCCTCTTTAACTCTCAGAGTCTCTATGACTTCTTTCAAAGCATTACATTCATCCATTAATACCTGGACTGCAACAAATTGCTCTCTTTTCAAGGCTTCAGCTTCAGAAATATGCCTAGTTTCCATGTCCATGATTTCAGCAGCATGGAGCTCTTGCATTTGGTCAATTTTCTCAGTAAACTCTCTTATGATCTCTGCAACTTCCTCAGAGGAACATCCACTAGGTAAATCAATTTGGATTTCTGCATCTTTAACAAGGACCTGTGAAGTTTGGCTCCAGCTATTGATTTGCCTAGTTTTATCAGTACGAGATGAGCTTTTTCTGATTTGAGCAGGCTTTTTAGTAGAAACACTGTCTGTTTTGTCAACATCCTTTCTGCTTGCAAGTCCTGCTATTTCCTTTTCCTTTCTCACATAATTGGCAAGCTTTTTTTCAGTTTGAACTAGATTGTCCTTGACTTGGTGTAGTTCTTCTTGCAAATGGGCCACATTTTCTTCTCTCACCTACAAATGTAAAGAATTTGAATTGCAGAACCTCCAAGGTCAGTATTTTTAAAGTGCTCTCCATACAGAGTTATCACAGATATATTTTAGATTAAAATGTTTTTATCCTGATTATATCTGTTACATGAGAACACAAAGTTAGTAGAAGAAAGGGAGGGCTAGATTCTTTTGCTCACATAAACTTAAACAGTAAGGCCGTGTGAAAAGGCTGCATTTCGATTCAGTTGCAATTCAGCCATTTCAGAGGACAGTGATTCGTTTCGGTATTTCGGATCACTGTCCTGTTTCATTTTGGCTGAATCTCCTCTGAATCTGTTTCAAACAGGCTGCAAGCGAAGCTTTGCACAGCTCTACCCAGCCGGGCAGGGCTGTGGGTGGCTTGTCTTGGGGAGGGCCAGTGCCCTCCGTGCAGGCGAGGAGACCGCGTGTGGATCTCTAATCCCTGTCACGCCAGGTCGCGGGGCAGGGAAGCAGTGCAGAGCAGAGAGCAAGCTTACTGGTCCCTGCTGCATGACTCAGTTCTGCAGGGAACAGAGATCCACATTGGGGTCTCCTCGCTGATGCTGCCCACCCCGTGCAGCCCTGGATCTCAGCTCCCTGCAGAACCAGGTCATGCAGCAGGGACCAGCACTGCCCTGCCGTGCGACCTGGCTCTGCAGGAAGCAGAGATCCGTACTGGGGTCTCCTTGCCGCCAATGCCCGCCCTGGATCTCTGCTCCCTGTGGAGCCGGTTGCACAGCAGGGACCAGCACTGCCCTGCCACATGACCTGGCGACGCAGGAAACAGAGATCCACGCTGGGGGTCTCCTTGCTGCTGCTGCCTGCCCCGTGCAGTGCCGGTGGCAGCAAGGAGACCACCAGCATGGATCTCGCTCCCTGTGGAACTCAGTCACGTGGCAGGGTAGCAGTGTACAGCTGTTGTCCTGCAAGCCTGGCTCTGAAACTCTGAAATTTTCCAAAACATTTTAAAAGCGTTTTGGATGCCTCGTTTCGTTTTGGAGATGTCTCTGAGCCTTCCGTTTTGATTCAGATTCAGTGTTTCAGGCGCTGAAATGCCCCACAACACCTCTGAAACTAAATGGCTGCTGAAATTTCGCACAGTCCTGTTAAATAGCTCTATTGAAGCTAATGGAACCACACTGACTTAACCTGAATTAGATGTTCAATTGGTGTATCAGCAGGAGTCTACCAAAGTCAAGGCAGCTGCCAGCCAAGTTCATGGGCAGACTGCGGGCCTGCCAGCCATTTTCACAGGAGGAGCATGGTGGGCCCTCCATGCTGTTGGTTGGCCAAGGAGCCCCAGTGGATCCACCCCTTGCTGCTGATTGGCTGCAAAGGCCTGTCATACAGACCCATTCCTTGCTGCTGACTGGCTGCTAGGGCTGTCCATCATGCTGCCCTGCCCCTCGCCACCAACTGATGGTGAGGGGCAGAGGTGGCAGCCATCTTGCTGTGCCAGCAGCCCTCCTCTCCCCCAACCCCTATGGCAGGCTGTGTGGCTGGGCCATAGTGCCCACAAAGACTGCTGGCCCTCCAGGGGGAGCCAGTCTTTTATTTTTGGTGAGTTTTTTTTTTTTTCCAGGGAGTTTGCCAAAAGTACAGACCTTGCGCTTTTTTGTGGAGTCTGTGTTTTTTTGTGGGGCCTGCCTAAAATCATGGTTTCCATGAAAATCACAAAATTGCAATTTTGGTAGGTTCCTAGTTATCAGATATTGTTTCTAAATGTATGATGAGTGCATACTAAATCGTTTTTATAAAATACAATTTTTCAGTGCAAGATAGAACAGGTATGGCAATAATCTAATTCTTACCACTAATTCCTCTTGAAGTTTTTCTACTTTTTCTCTGTAACTGCTCAGTTCTTCCTTGGCAGCAGCTGACTCTGCTTTGATTTTCTCTAGTTCAAGGCCATCAATGAACACACTTCCTTCTTGACCGTAAGTGTACTCTGAGACTACCTATATCAGTACAAATTATAAGAAATGGTTAATAAGACCTCTCTTATTACTACTGCATGACACCTCACAAAAATTAAGCTTGAGCCACACCTGGGAGAAAATCTTAAGTAGTTGTTTGATGAATCTATCTTCCCAAAACTAATTGAAGAAGTCCAATTTTCAAGGATAATTGGGATCCACAAACTAGAAAAAAAGGTTTTGTGAAAGTGTCGTGAAAAAAGTTATCATCTTGAAGTTTTCTGGAACGCTACTAGAAAATAACAGGAATGTGAACAAACAATAACTCTGTGAAAACTAAAGGCAGCTCACATTATTAAATCTAATATAGATTTCTGACTAATTCAGCCACTTTTGCACCAATGGTTCAGGCTTTAAACTCCAAGATCTGTGGGAACTTACATTTCCTGAAGAAAAGTTGAGGATTTATTTTAATAAAATTGCTAGCTACAGAACACAGAATCTCTCTCTTGGAGAATGGAAGATAAGACTCAACTCAGCTTTGACTCAGGGGTCAAACTCAGATGCCATAACTAGCAGTTGATGGAAGTCACTGAAGCCACATACACTTCCTCATTCTTTCTGGATCTCTTTCAGGTTGTGGTTGCTGTCATGATTTGGTATTTCTGCTTCCCCCTTCCTCAGCATTTAAATCACAAAGGAGTATCATTTTGTATTTTACTTCTCATTTACTTAATCTCTATATTTGATCCATGGAGTGGAAAACTGAAGACCTAAGGCAGCAAGGCTGGAAGGTGAAAAGCTGTAGGATCAATCACCTCCGTCTTTGAGGAGACAAAGATAAAACTAATGGGCTTTCAATCTTCAAAAGCAGCAAAGGTAGCACAATGTTAAAGTCGACTGTGTTAACAAACAGCTGAGTGCAAGGTGGGAAGAAAGGGTGTCATCCATGGACATTATTCTTTTTTTAAAAAACTTTCAATTCTGAAGCTATTATATTGCTATATTAGCTCATGTTTTAAAAATATGAGCTGTACACACATACACATGGTTTTCCAGGGTTACTTTTGCCAAGCGCTAAAGAAAAAAGGGAATGTTCCAGGATGCCACGAAATATAAGGAATAGAAATTTTGCAAATATATCCAACAGATTTCCACGTAGACTCCATGTAGGCCTTCATAATGAAGTGGAATGCTTCCCCCCCCGCCCCCAAAGTTATCTTCAGAGCTCTGAAGAGTTGTCAAGTTAGTCCTAATGGACTTGGTTTCAATTCCTTCCTCCATGTGCAATGAAAACAACCTCCTGGTCAAACAAAATCATATGAAGCAGGACAAAGCAACAGTAAGACTGTTACTTAAATGATAAACCTCTCTCAAGTTTACATTACAGTTTTATGAGGTCAGCTTAATTCTGTGCCAAGTGAATTCATGCCTGTATTTTTTCCAAAGGCAGATGGGGCGATGTTCCTGATTAACAGAACATAGTTTTCTGGAAAAGAATAGTGCTGAATAGCTCCAATATTAAAATATACAACTGCTAAATCCATACTATTTTAATAACTGTAAAACACCTCAGAGGGACTTGGACAGAGAGACTGGCTTTAAGAACTGCCAAGAGAGATAGGGAGAAGACCCCTTATAAAGAGAGGCAGGATGGTTTGCGCCCCAGTGTTTAGATATTGATCTGCAATTTGGATGATGTGGGTTCAATTCCTTGCTCTGTCATATGCTTCCTGAACCCTTTTCTGCTTCAGTCAGCCATATTTAAATGAGGATAATGGTATGTCCCTCCTCCTGAGGTTGTGAAGAGAGCTATTTATAATGATTATAGTAATGATAGCCATATAAGTAGAATAAATAGAGCTGGTGATGCTGTTGGTCTTGGTTATATATGGCCAAAAATCTTTATTTGAGGAATCCCTTTGAATGAAGTGTACCTGCTTGTACATTTTTACTGTATTATATTCATAAGTAAATCAATACACATGTTCCAAACTAAGTAATACAAAATCAACTTGACTGCAACAAATACAACAATTATCTTATCTTCTGTAGAAAGTCATAAAATAGAGAAAATGTGTCTTTTATTTTAAAGACTTCAAGTCCAAGAAAAGGCTGAATATATTTTAACTAAATCTTTATGGGAAACTGTCAGTGGAATTTATCTAAAGCACAACTTTTCATGTCTTTGTAACTCAAGAAGAATAATGCATAAATGGATATCTACTATATGTCTTCTGCAATGACAGAATACAACTACTGTTAGTCTCATTAAAGAAGTGTTTTGCCTTATTTGTAGGTAAAGTGAGCAAAAGGTCAGGTGGTGCGCAAATATTTACCTCAGATGTTTGCACCTCTGCCTGCTTAGGGCTCTCTTGAATCTCGTCTTTGTGTTTGTTTTTAATCTCTTCTACTAACTGCTGAAGTTCTAACAGTCTCTTTTCTTTTTCTTTAGCCTCTTTCTGTGAAACTTCTACATTTTCTTTTTCTAATTCCAGGTTGTTTTGCATCTTTGCCAGCTTGTTCTCCATCTCTGACAGTCTCTCTGTTAATACTGATAATTTTGATTCTGTTTCTTCTTCAGTTATACAATTTAAATTTTCTGTTTGTGTATTTCTGTTTGATTCTTTGACACCCTTTGAAGCGGCCTGAATTTCTTGCATGAATTTACTATGTTCCTGAACTGCATTTAGTTGAGCTTGACTGACAAGAGCAGCAGCTAACTTTTCCTCAAGCATTTCTTTCATTTCCTGGATTTTCTTTTTAAGCACTTCTGTTTCAGCCTGGGCTTGCTCTTTCAGCTTCTCTATTTGATTGTAACAACAGCACAGTTCTGAATCCTTTTCTTTAATAGTGGCCTGATACTGCTGCAGCTCTGCCTCCAGATTACTGATTATGATCTTTTCTTCAACAACCCTAAGTTGCATTTCATTTTCTAACAATTCTTGTGTTCTTTCACTTTGGCCTTCTTCCAATTTTTCACTTTTGTCTTCACCTCTGTCCTCTAATTGTGCCTTATCAATTTTCATCAGTATAAATTTATATTTTTCTGTTACCTTGTCATGTTCCCTCTTTAACGTATTTATTTCTTGCTTCAACTGATTTATTTTTAATCTGGTTTCCTCAAGCTCATCCTTTGTACGAGAGGCTTCTGCACTATTATTTTCCACTTGCATCTCCAAAGCAGCTTTTTCTGCCAACAGTGTATCAAGCTGGTATTTCAGACTTTCTGTATCCTCCTGAAAGGAAGCAAAGTCTACAGGTACCTTTCGTTCAATATCTGCTGAAGTTTTTCAATCACTTCATTCAACTGTTCTATTTCATCTTCACTGTTTTTCTTGATACGTTCTTGATCACTTTTTAGATACTCTATCTGGGCTTCAAGCTCCCTTATATGCTCATTTTTTTCTTCAATTACCTGAGAAGTCAATGAAAGAAATATATGATATGTAATTATTAAATAACCAGAGAAGAAAGTCTTCTAGTCTGTATGGAAGCAGTTCATTTAATCATTTAGCCTGATAACTTGTAAAAGGAAGTACATCCACAATAACTGAAATGCTCTTGATGGAGTGTCTCTCAGATCTGTATAAGTCAAAGTACTTCTATGTGGGACTCAGAAAAAGTAGAACTTTTTGAACTGCCTACCATCTACAAGGCTTTGTGAAAGCTGAAGCCTTCATATTTTCTCCACTATTTTATCTACAGCTCAGACTTGCCCATCTTCTGAGAAAATTACAACCAAGGCCAATGAACTACCAAAGCAACAAGGTCTGTGTTTGAAGATCTCCGTTCATGATCAGGCTTTCAACACTAGCTTGACTACAAGAATCCAAGAAACTAAGGCTTATGTAGCATGTTACCTTCAGTAAACCACATAAATAATCTCCCTTATTCTAGAAAGGACTGGAACCTCCAAACTGAAGAAAAACAAAAGTTTTATACTACATTCAACTAGACCAGTTTAAGAATATGTTACTTCACTATTTGAAAAGGGAAAGCTCTCCTTTCCAAACAGATTCATACAGCATCATATAGTATATAGGTAAACCTTTAAATTGCCTGTAACACTTAAAAGTTAGATTTATAAAGGAAATGTAAGCCCCTCACCATATTAGTGCTGATAAGTACAAACAAATAATATATATTTTCTTTGATATACATATATTGTACAACTTAGCTGTAATGAAGTGATTTATTTTGCACAATAATTTACTGAAAGAAGAGAGTGATGAAAGTATAGTGCTATTTGTCAAAAGAATCTATAATGCTGAAATGATCACTCAGCAATGATGAGCTTTGTGATGATCAGAAAAGAGCAAAAATTATTTTTGGGGCAGTGTTAATGGAATTTAAGGTTATTAAGTTTGTGTGCTTAGATATTAGTTATGTAACAAGATACAGCTGAATTTGTCATCACTGAAGCTCCCCAATAAAGAGAACAATTACTTTACATCCAAAAAGTACAGCAAATCATCAGAGAAGGTGGCATTATAGGCCTTGCTAACAGAGAGTAAAATGAGTAGGAATACAAGAGTAAGAGGGAAATTTGACATCAGTGGAAGTAAAATTAATAAGATAGTGAAAAGATTTACCAAGTGCAGAAGTATTAGAAGAGAATTAGCTTTCAAGAGAGTAAGCTCTGGAGAATTAAGAAATATAATATGCGATTTGCAGTGAAAGGAATTTTCTTATTCCAAAAATGTAGAAGAATGCCCAAAGACCCTTACAGATGCCATAATAAAGGCACAGAACACTGTAAGGAAGAAGGATGTAAGAAACAAAGTGGACAACATGGCTCTGTAAAGAACAATTCCAAGAGTTGAGGTTTTAAAAACACCTGTATTCAAACAGCAAAGAAAGCAGAGAATCAAAACAAGAATATTTAGTCAGTCAAAGCCTTGTATAAAAAAAGACAACCATAGCAACACCCCAAATGATTTATCATAGCTGAAGTAGTTAATGAGAGTGAGCAGGGCTTTTAGAAAATATTCAGAAAAAAGTTAACTGGGAAAAAACCTGCTGCTTAAAAAAGGGCTGGGCTAAAATTAGTGATTAAAATTAATTTCCTTTTCTACTCCATCCTTCAATACATACAGCCAGTTAGGTAGTAATGTAAACATATAAAATTACCTTGTAAAAAGCATTAGAATAGTTGGAAAATGTGAACTATATAAATTGGTAGGGCTGATTTTGCATTCTGATATTTTAAGATAATTAAAAAAAAGCAAGGCAATGGCATCCCAGAAATCACTATCTACCATGTTTAACTTCAGTCCTTACTAAAAAAAAATAGAACATCTATTAAGGAAAACTAAAAAAAAATCTTCTAGTGTATAACACAAGCATAAGTAGCAGCAATGTGGGTTTATGAGGAAGAACCAGACATAAAATTGTATATGCCATACAATTAGATACAAGTTTTAGTAAAACATTAAATACAATGTGATGAAATCCTGCACACAAAATTCTTCAAAATTTGGCTATGCATAAATACTAAAAAAATATTTTGAAAATTGCTCAAAGGCAGTGATTAAAAAAAAAACACCCCAGCCGGCAGCAACAGCCACCTGTCATCCAGCAGTTAGACTGGGACCTGCCCGCACCCCCAGGAGGGCTGTGGGGCTGTACCGGACTCCTCCGGGGGGTGCAGGCCACCAATCTGCCTGCCGGATGACAGGAGGCTGTTGCTGCCGGCTGGGATGGCGCTGGGCACAGCCAGCATCCAGCTCCAGGAAGATCAGTGCTATCACTGGCCCCAGCCAGCAGCACCAGCTTCATGTCATCCGGCAGGCAGATTGGGGGCCCACACCCCTGGGAGGAGTCCGACACAGCCCCTGCAGCCGATATGCCCCAGGCCCCGTATCAGAGCCCACCTGAGGAGGGTGCAGGGCCCAGGGTGAATCAGCTTATGCGGGGACCTGCCTCCACCTCAATCCCAGGGCAGAGGCGGGTCCCTGCATGAGCTGATTTGCCCTGGGCCCTTCTGCTGGCCCCCGGCAGCAGAACCACCCTCCTGTCATCCGGCAGGCAGATCAGGGG
>NW_005842784.1:723173-730388 GCF_000455745.1 Alligator sinensis | reverse complement strand
AGAGTCGAGTACATGCACGCAGTTAGGTTACGACGAGATAATGATGGACGTGGCGCCGGGAACAGACGGTCGCGCTTGCAAGACTTTCTACGTCAATATTTTACGCTGACGGGGTGATTGATTGGGAATTGATCAATTTCCCAATTCTCTGGTGACAAGCACAGGTGTTTCCTGTGAGATCCCCAGAGCTCTCCGCGTTGGGCGGAAACCGTTAAACTATTTATAGGCAGAGGTGTTTGACAGAGATGCCCAATCGTGAACCATTATATGGAATCTTTAATTTTTGGCAGGTGGCAGCTCTTTGTCTCCTCAAGTTACAAGATAGTGGGTTAGGTTTCTCTACCTGTTACGTGTGTGCTACGTGTGAGGAGCTTACGCTTATCTTTGACCAATTATATATAGTTTCCCCTAGCATTTTATTTCAGCTGACCAATTATCTACAGTACTCTGGCCGCATTTTGTTTCAAGGAATTTTTGGCAGGGATGTCTTTTAACCCTTAGTCGTCAAAATGAGGATGATTTGAATGGTATCTCTTGCTCAGTGACATGGGCACAATTTAATTGGGTTGTGACAAACTGATGGTTTTTTTATAATACCTAACTCAGGTTTGGCTGCTCGGTTTCATAATTGCCGTCATAATGACATTTCACTGTGCTCTGGTATAATTGGTACAAGTCCCACAGAGGGAACAGGAAATTTGGGTGTACTCTGCACTATTCAGGTAAGAAGCACTACATGATGAAAATAGAATACAGCCACAATTTAATAATCCTAATCGCAGCTAAATTCAGCCTCATCAGTTTGAGAATATGTGTTATTCTCTCATGCTTTGTGTCCTTCAACATTTGCATTGTCTGAGAAATTATTTGTATGTAAGATGATTAACCTGACAACGATGTAGATTGTCTGACATCAAGCAGAACAAACACACTGGGATTTTATGATGCTCAAGATGCCAAAAGCAAGGTTCGTAAAGTTTCTAAAGTTAAAAATCCTCAACTTGCAAATCATTTATAAGAAAAAATAATTTAACACACTTGCTTCTCTATAACACTGAAATAAAACTATCATTTCCACTTCTATTCCCTTCAGTGAAAAACACACTAATAATTAAACTGCACACTAAAACATTTAAAGAAGGGCATATATTGGGCTGAATTCAGAGTGCATGTGTATGGTAGAAGAGGGAAGGGCTTGCTTTACGGTAGGTGAAATATTTCAGCTTTAAAAATGCCAATTGGTCATGGAAGAAAATGATTTGATGCGTCACTTTAAGAGAACACTTGAACATAAGAATTGGCATTTACTGGGTCAGACCATAGGTTCATCTTGTCCTGTTGCCTGTGTCTCACAGTGGCAAAGTGGATACTGAAAGGGAGAGTAAATTGGATCAGACCAGAATTCACCTGTGCCCCACTGTTCCTCTCTCACTTGCAGCCTCCAGCATTTAAAATCTAGGAAGTTGTAATTCAGAGGCTGTCTCCCTACTGATGCCTTTTTCCTCCCAAAAATTTGTCCAATCTTTTTTACTCTAGCTAAACTGTCAGCTTCCACAGCATCTGGTGTCAATGAGTTCCACGCTTTAGTTACAAGCTGTGTCAAAAAGAACTTCCTTTTGCTAGTTTTGAACTTACTACATACTAGTTTCATTTTGTGACCCCTAGTTCTTGCATTGTCAGAGATACTAAATAATAAATCCCTATTTAATTTCTTTTTGCCATTTAGTATTTTGAAAACTGTTATCATGTTCCTCCTCAAGCATGTTTTCCAAACTGAACAGGCCTAGCCTCGTTAGTCTCTCCTCATAAGGAAGCCCCTCCATACCAGTAGTCATCCTTGTTGCCCTTTTCTGTACCTTCTCTAGTTCTTCTATATTTTTTTGAGGTAAGGGGACCAGAACTGGGTACAACCTTCAAGGTATGGATGCACCATGGATTTATAAAGGGGCATAATGACACTTTTGGTTTTGTTCACAATTTCCTTTTTAATGATTCCTAACATTTTGTTTGCCTTTTTGACAGCTGCTGAGCACTGAGCCAATGTTTTTAGCAAACTGTCCACAGTGACTCCCAGATCCCTTTCTTGTCTAGTGATAGCTAATGTAGACTTATCATACTGTAGGTATACTTCAAGTTATTTTTGCCCAGGTGGATCACTTTACACTTATCTACATTGAATTGCATGTGCCATTTAATACTGGACCAGAGTCTCTTCCCACAAACACTCATCTCACCCTACTGAAGTCTACTCTCACATGTAGCCATGCAGTTCCCTCATTTTTGAGCCTAGGTTTTTTTTTCTTCACTCTGGAGAACTTTATCTCAAAATGGATAATGTTTCAGTTCAATATGGAATTCTGCATTTAGCCATTATCCATCTGTAGCATAGGTGGTTGCCTAATAACCTAGATAACATATGCCACAAGTACTTCATAAACTACAAAGCACATTGCTGTATTTGTACTGCAGCAAATTTTAGAAATTCTAGTTTGACTGCTTTTATCACTCCAAAATTACCAGAGCTCCTAACATTATATATAACTTCAGGCACAATATTGATGGCCAGTTCCTCAGCTGACTTATATTGTGCAAGGTTATCCTGAAGTTAATAGAGCTATGCCACTTTACACTAGCCAGTGAGCTGGCCCTGCACACTAAGGCACTGATCTAGTAAGCTGTCCCACAGGGCAAGACAGATCATTGCATCCTCCAGAGAAATCACTGACATCATGGCAGGGCAGCACGCAGGATGGAGGCCAAAATGTCACGTTGCTGAACACTATAATACCATGTATACCACACCTCACCAAAGGTCATAAAATTGCTAACCTAACAATGTTCATGTGTTTTGGCAAGTAGCGAGTCCTAATGGCAAGAGAATGCACTGAGCTATGTACCACTACAACAAAAAGCCTGTGAAGCAGGGCCCATTTACAAGCAGAACTACATTTTGGGAGTATGTGTGGTGTAGGTCTTAATGCAGTTCACTCCTTGAAGCTATCAGAAGAAAACTTTCTAAAAGGAAAGGACACAACAAACACATAGCTGGTAAGAAGCAAAGCTTAACAGCCTTCATACAGTGCTGCACTAATGCCTCATGCTGCTTCTGTTTCGGGAGTTAGCATGCCCAGAAGTAGCTCCACACATTCCTGTCTTGTATCTTATAAACATACCCAGTGCAGTCCTATATATATTCATGTCAGGATTTCATCATGCAAAATCCTCCACTGCATACATTTAATCTTTATAAATGTTGGAGTAACAGTGACAATCACAGCAGCTTTTGGGTCAGACCTTTAACTGACATAAATCAGCATAGCTCTAGTAAGCTGAAAGCAGCTATGTCAATTTAATCAGCTGAGGATCGAGCCCAGTGTTCTTCTATCTTTATCCAATGTTGATTTTACAGTTTTCTATTTTACACTGAAAATTATATTTAATAACCTGGCTATTAGGGAGGAATCCTAAAGGGTACAACCTTATTTATGTGGATTACTCTGTGTGTGTGAGTGGGGGCAGTATGTGTGTGTGTGTGTGTGTGCAAAAGGGAGAATATATAAATAGCAGGCAACAGCTGGAATTTAATTTAATAAATGAATATAGTGGATAGCAAGCTGATGAGTGAAGTGAATTACTGGCTTTTCATCATTGAGATCATGATTCCCATCCAATCCTGATCAGGGCAAGAGAAAATCCATGTGATGAAATGTAAGAGGTCCTAAAGGAAATGTATTTAGAGGTAGGTCAGTTTTATTCCCAGCTCACCACATAAAGACTTCAGTGCCTTCTGACTCTATTGTCAGTGTAGGAAGAGGTGTTAGTAATGAAACTATATGGAACTGTAGTATTATGTCAGCAGACTCCTGACCTCCTGCTTAAGGATGAAATTTCATGTCTACCTTGAATCAGAATTTGACAAAATTTCCTCAAAAAATCCCTTTCCCCTAACACATATTGCAGCACCTCCATTGTCAAAATGCATAAACAGTCTCCAACCAAAGAACAAATAAGTGTTAAATGAAACAAAGCTGAACATATGGGAGTTTTAAAAATGAGAGGTGTTATCATTTAATATCTGGTTTTTTTAGGGGGGACAGTATCACATGTAAAAATGTCTTGATATAGAAACCCTACATCTCTTTTATTACTGGTTATTATGAACTAGCAGATTTGACTAGTTTTTGTGAGGTTAGAGCTTACTTTTGGAGCTGTACACTTTGCCATGAATCCTATAGAGTTAAACCCTGCTAGCAAAGCTATTATGATTTGTTAAATTTTAAATATGAAATATATGTTTCATATCTATCAAAACAATTCAGACAATTCAGAGAATTAAAAATATAGAAGAGAAATGCTAAGAAGTATGAAGATCTTGTTTCATCTTGTTCCTTCACTTTAAGCTCATACATTTTCAATTATTTGGGTCATATTCTCCAGGAAGCAGTGATATACAGAGGGGTTTTAATGTGATAAGGGTAGGAGCATGGAAACTGGAAGGATGTTCCATGTTTTGGGAACTGCACAAGTACACAAAGAAGGGGGTGGGAGAAATAAATGAAGGGACAGTGAGGTTTATACCATTGGTAGTGGTCAGATCAAAGACACTGGCCAGGCTAGAACTACATAGGTCCTTTAATTTTATATACTAGGAAGCACATGGGAGAGGGGAAGTACATTTTCCAAATAATGAGTTTTGCTGCTTTGTTTGAAATGAATTGGGAGGGGAAGAAGACAGGTATCAGGGAGACTGTAAAGTATACATCCTCCTTTCTGCATTATCCTGCACTTTGTATAGCCAGTTGTGCAATATGTATATGCCAAAAACTTCTATTTTGACTGAGAAGCATTTTACATTCACTTGGCACTTGTATAAAAAACATTGGGAGTGTCTCCACATGATGCTACATTGCTACAGTAATATGCTATGGTGAAGGTAGCATTGGCAGGCACAAACCATGACACCGCAGCTATGTTGCCATAACAATGCACTCCTTCATTATAACACATTGATACAGTGATGTAGTGGTTAAAAATAACAGTGTGCTCCCAGCACAGGACAGTATGGGGTGTTACTGCACTGTCATTTAGTACTTGCAGAAGGAAGTACTAAATGACGGTGCAGTAATAAAGGCGCCATAGGGGCATAGAATCATAGAAGTAGGGTCGGAAGGGACCTTGTCGATCTTCAAGTCTGACCCCCTGCCTGGGCAGGAGGAAAACTGGGCTCAAATGACCCCAGTCAGGTAGGCATCAAGCTGCTTCTTAAAGACCCCCAGGGTAGGAGCCATCATCACTTCCCTTGGAAGTTGGTTCCAGATCCTAGCCGCCCTAACTGTGAAGTAGTTCTTACGGATGTCTAATCTGAACCTACTCCCCCTTTACCTACTCCCTAGGTGAAGGAGGAGTAGGTTCTTCACCTCCTTCACCTAGGTGAAGGAGGTGAAGAATTTGTTAAAGAGGTCTGCCTTCTCCTCTGGCACAACCACCAAATTGCCCAGCATATCTTGCAGGGGCCCCACGTTTCCCAGTGCCTTCTTCATCCTCCCTATATATTTGAAAAAGGACTTTTTATTATCCTTGACCTTGGACGCTAGTCCTAGCTCTATGTCTGCCTTAGCTTTCCTAACAGCCCCCCTACAGGCCTGAGCAGTGGAGGTATGGAGATAGCCCCCGCCTTCCACCAGGTGTACGCTGCCTTTTTGACAACCAGGCATTCCCGGATGTCCTTGGTGATCCAGGGGGGCTTTTGGGCACTCTTGCCCCCCTTGCTTCTTGTTGGGATCATACCCCCTTGGGCCCTGAGTATTGTCTCCTTAAGGAACAACCACTCGTCTTGGGCACTGAGTTCCCCTGCCCTCGAGAACCCCAGCACCTCTCCCACCATTCTCCTCAACTCGTTGAAGTTGGCCCTCTTGAAATCTAGGGCTACCGCCTTGCTGCAGGCCCTTGTCACCCTGCGCTGGATGATGAATTCCAGCAAGCGATGATCGCTATCACCCAGGTGGTCCAGGACCTGGAGCCCCCTTACCAGATCATCGCCTGTGGCCAGGACCAGGTCCAACAGGGCATTTCCTCTGGTGGAACTGTGCACCTCCTGGGTTAAGTGGAGGTCCTGTATCTCAGCCAGGAACCTCCTGGAATGGTCCGACCTGGCTAACTGCTCCTCCCAGCAGATGTCCGGGTAATTTAGATCACCCATGACAACTACATCCCTTGCCTTAAGATCCTCTGCAAGCTGGCCAGAAAATTCCCGGTCCAGCTCCTCCCCTTGGTTGGGGGGTCTGTAATAGACCCCCACTGCTAAATCCCTCTCCCCACAACCCCCTTGTATCTTGACCCAGAGCACTTCAGCTTGCCCCTCCTCCGACCCCATTTTGCTGGCAGAGGATGTGTATTGCTCTTTGACATAGAGCGCCACACCCCCTCCCTTACTTCCTTCTCTATCCCACCTGTAGAGCCTATAGTCCCTAATGCTGACTGCCTAGTTGTGGGATGAACCCCACCACGTTTCTGTAAGCCCTACTATGTCTGGGTTTGAACTGGCTATTCTGAGGGCGAGTTTCTCCTGTTTGTTCCCCATACTACGAGCATTGGTATATAGGTATTTAAGGCTTTGCATAGCTGCACGTGCCACCCCCCGATTAGGAAGACTATCTGGACCCCTGTTTCTTACCCGGGCACTCCTTGCATGTGTCACCTGTCTTGCTCAGGTAGTGTCTCCATGTCTTCCTGCGGCCCCCTCCCCCATGTGTAGATGCATCCACTATTTCTGTTTCAAGGATCTTAGAAGCTCCATAGCCAGCATGTTAGAACTTGCAATTTGTGTAAACATAACAGATATAATTGAAGAAACCTAAAAATGTTACATTTTCCCACAAAGGAAATAGTACATTAAAGTCAATTAAAGTTATTTAGGGAAACCAATCCATACAGACAGTAAAAGTAAAAAAAAAAGCCAACAGCATACTGGCTTGTATTAGCAGAAGTGTAACTTGCAAATCAAGGGAAATGATTCTTCTGCACTATTCGGTAGGGCTATATGATGCTTCAGTCACTAATTCGATTTGGCGGAGATTTGGCCCAACTCAGTAACCGAATCTCTGAATCTGAATCAAATCAGGAAGCCTCAGAATTGATTTGGAAAGATTTGACGATTCGGACATAGACACAGCTTTAAATGCTTTTTTACATACCTCAAGGTACCAGGTGGCTTGT
>NW_005842784.1:709169-723163 GCF_000455745.1 Alligator sinensis | reverse complement strand
TGCCGAGATGCTGGGGTAGACGGAGCACCCTACAGGAGCGCAGGGGCAGGGGTCCCCAGTGCACTCGCTAGCAGGGCCAGAAGTGGACCAGAAATACTTCCTGTTCACTTCCAGGTCTTCTGGGGAGCGCATGGGGGAACCCCTTACCCCCCAGCTTGGCAACTGGTGCCTCCTGGGTTTGGGGTGGGGGGGCACCTCCCTTCCCTCACAGCTGATTGCATGCTCAGCGGTGGACCCAGAAGTGTACCAGAAGTACTTCCAGTACACTTCCAGGTTCACTGCCAAGCATTCGGGTCCCCTGTCCCTGTCCCCTCACCCCCAATACTCCTGTGGTACGCTACATCTGCCCTACCATCACAGCATTCATGAGCTGTGCCTGGTACCTTGAGGTATGTAGAAAAAACATTTAAAGCTGTTTCTATGGCTGAATCCCTGATTCTCCAAATCAGCATCGAATCTTCAGATTCAGATTCAGCCAAATCAATTTGGGGACAGTGATCCGAATCTACAAATTTAATCACTGTTCCAGATTTGGGCCGAATCTGAATCGAATCGAATATGGCCCTTTTCACACAGCCCTACTAATTCAGCACCGGTGCAGCCTCACATGAAGTACTGGGTCCAGTTTTAGACCCCACCATTTAAGAAGAATGGACATTTTGGAAAGAGAAGAGCAAAGAGCAACAAAACTGATTAGCAGCCACGGAAACATGACACATGAAGAAAGCTTAAAAGAACTAGCATTATTTAGTCAGAAGATTGAGGGGATGTATGATAAGCCTTCAAATGCCCAAAAGGTGATGACAGAGAGGCTTTTCTTTGTGGCTGCAGGGGACAGGACTAGGAGCAATGGTTTCAGCAGGGGAAATTTAGTCAGGGGATTAGGAGGATTATGAGGGTGGTCAAGCATTGGAACAGGTTACCTAGAGAAATTCTAGAATCACCCAGGTCTTGTTCCTGCTCTGTCATTTCCAACTAATGAACTCTCTGCATCACCTAACACTGTTCTATTGAATTTCATCCCATTTCTATTACTTTGGTTGTCAAGATCATCCAATTCTTCCTACACAGTATTCTGATCCATCTATGTCTGGTTAAATCTACCTTTTTTACCTCTTCACATGTCTTCCTTACTCTTCTCCCATGGCTGTGTTGATTAATGAATAAAGTTTTGACTGAAAAAGTGCTTTTCAGAAAAAGAATAATATGTTCATGAGAAATTTCCTGAAGTATGGGTTTTTCTTGCAAGTTTTTCCCTTTATGATAAAAGTCATTAGAAGTGAAAACTATCTTTTTTTGTGTAACCTGTGCTGGCACATTAGGCTGGGCCATGTGCTGGATTTCGGATCCTCAGGGTGCCAGTAGTCCTGGGAACTCACCTCAGGCAGATCTCCTGACTGAGGTGTCCCATGGAGAGATGTGTTCCTCACCCTCACTGCTCAGGAATTTACTCTGAACCCAATGAACACATTGGTTTCTTTATTATGTACAACTATATACAGAAAAGAAATGAATAAGTAAAAGAAGAAAAAATATATAATAACAATAGTTAATAATAAAATCAACAATTTGAATAAAATTTACAACTGCAACATTAGGTGAATAATTCCAACACACTGGGTGGTCCACTTGCATCAGACAACCTCAATAATTACATTCACCTGGTTATAACTCTTTAAAACAGTTTTCCCCCACCCTCAGCCCCCCCATAACCCAGGTTGCTTTCCCTCTGCTTACAATCTCCTTCCGATAACAATAAATGGCAACGTAGCTTTAACTATGGTCTACCACTAGATGGCAGAGGTGAGGCTTTTGCTGCTCTGGGGAAAATGGACTACTTGGTCTTCCTTGGTAACTCAGCAAAACAAGTCTCCAATCAGCCACTGCAGGTACTAGGCTTCTTTTCTTTAGTTTCCTTCTGAAAAATACACTTCCTGC
Source organism: Alligator sinensis (assembly GCF_000455745.1). Classification (NCBI taxonomy): domain Eukaryota; kingdom Metazoa; phylum Chordata; order Crocodylia; family Alligatoridae; genus Alligator; species Alligator sinensis. The sequence goes on along the minus strand of NW_005842784.1, from coordinate 721,225 downwards.
AAATACTAGGGATGAAGTGTTCCCTCACATACCCATGTAGGTTTGGGATTCCCACAGCTCGCTCCCTCTCTGGGCTGTCTCTCTCCCCCATCACCTCCACAAGCAGCTAATGGATTCCCTCTACAGGTCTCTGATCCTGAAGTACAAGTGTTTCCAGCTCAAACAGAGCACTTCCCTCCACAGGGCTCTGACCAGGCAGCTTCAGCCAGTTTACCAACAGCTCCCCTCTCTTCCCTGGGTACCTGTGTCCCTAATTGTACAGCTCTGACCAAGGTGAGGAATCAACTTCTCCTGGGATGACTCAGTCTCTCCTTTGTCCTGATGTCTGCTCCCCAAGCCTCAGCTCCATTCCCTTTGCACAGCACTGGAGGTGAAGGGGGGGCGGGGCAGGGGTGAAGGGAAAGGAGGGGCCTGAGTCTCTGCCCCTCTCTCCAGGCTGGTGTTGCTCTCCTCCAGTTTCTCTGTTCTTCTTTTCCTTCCCTCAGCTTGTTATGGCTCAATAGCAGCCAATCAGAGCGCTCAGTTTGCAATGGGGGCTCTGGTCACAGTTCAGATGTTTCAATAAAAAACATGCACTCTGCACAGCATACCCTCCTGCCTAGAAAAGCTATTGCACCCTCTGCAAACTTTTTGCCACCTTTCTTGGGAAGTTTTTAGACACAGCTCACCCACTCAGCTTGCAGCCAAGCAAGACTTTGCAACTGTTACATTTGTTTTGGGGGGCATGGTAGGAGAAAGTGATTTTGCATAGGAAATATTTGACCAGCTCTAGAAAATAATTATTCCATTAGTTTCCTTTGTACTGCCACATCTCTCTTCCTTTATTTAGAGCATGAGAAAACTGATGGCCCATTTTGCATTATACGGTATCCCTGAGAATGCATTAATCCAGCAATTCTCAGGGAGTGGTTTTAGTGAGTTCTGGGCAATAGAAGAATTGCTTTCTTATTTTTCTGTAGTCAAATTCAGTGAAAACTAAGGCCTGGCATTTTCCAAGGGGTGCCTCAAGTCTGTCAAGAGTTGCCCCAGATCTGTCAAGGTTAAGAATCTCTGAAGTAGACACTAGTTTGAAACCAAGGTAGTTTAAGAAAATCTGCCTCATTTCCAGACTGTGTACACCTTGCTTCTGAACTGAGACAAAACACTGTTTCCTCTGCCTTCACAACAAGAAATTTGGTCATGTGGGAAGTGGACGTGTCTAATTAGAGGAACGATATTGGGCTTTTTGGGACTAGGTCTTTAGTCTAAACACTATGATCACACTGAGATGCATGTGCAATTTTGCCTACAGAGACATTTGTGAAACAGAAAAATAATTTCTTTCTGGTCCAATTTTACAGCCAACTAGAAAAAAAAAACACATTTCCACTGGCTTCCTTTTATGTACAAAATTGTTTTTGCTGTTCTATGTGCTCTGAATTCATTACTCAGTAACACAGGAGTTAGGCTGTGTTCCATCAACTATCTTGAGGGGCTTTTATAGCATTTAAATGCTTGCTTCTGTTTTTGTAAGCTGCACATTCCTATTCATGTCTACTCAGGGTACATGCATCCTTCTTAGCTGTAAACCAAGAGAATCCTATCGGGGAAAACTGGAGTTTATCATACCCATACTGATAACACAACCATGGGCATCCATAGAGGAAAGCAAGGCCAGTTCATTTACTGATGGCTTTCATTTACAGGACAGAAACATTTAGCATTGTCTTGCTCAGGCCTTTACTAGGAGAAAATCTCACTGGGAGTTTTTCAACCTTGATGCTTAACTTGTTTCTTATTTTAAAAGTCAGATTATTTCAACAATTAGACTTTTCATGAGACTAGAAAACAGACAGATGTTCTATGACTGGCACATTGCCAATACAGAAGAAGACCAGATTATTATACAGGAGAAATGTACATAATCTTGAGGAATGAAGTATTAGAAATGCAATGAAAGTTCACAGCATGAAAGCTAAGTCATGTACTTAAGGACCAATAACAAGAATTTCACCTATAAGATGGGGAGTTCAGAGTTTCTAGACATCTGATAGAAGGACCTAGACATATTGGTTGATCATAGGATCACCTTTTGCTGCCAATACAATGCAGCTGTGAAAAAATATATCGTAATCTTAAATTGTATTAGGTGAGTGGTGATAAGTGGTAGTTACACAACATACTTCTACAGGGAATTGGTAACACCTCATTTAAAAACGGTGTGCAAAAAAGATAAACTGAAACAATTTTAAAGAAGGGGCACTAAGATAGTTGAAGAAGCATTTCTTGTGACAAAAGGTTAAAGGAACTTGGCTTATTTAACTTAGCAAAATGGAGATTGAGAGGGGATATGATCACTTATTACAAGTATATCCATGGGGTGAATATTATGGAAGGAAAGAGCTTTCAACACTATCATGAGTTCTAATGGCTATGAAGTGGTTATTGATAAATTAAATTGGATTGCTGGAAATATTCTAATTTCCAGAGAAGTGAAGTTTTCAAATGGTCTTCCAAGCAAAGTGGTAGGGGCAAGGAACCTGGATCACATTAAGATTGAATTGGACTTGATGGACAGGGAACTCTGGCTCACCAATCAGTGAATGTGCTATGGAGTCAGGTTTTGGCAGGTAGGCATGCTAAGGAGTTGCATTTGCAGTCCCTAGGTTGGATTTATAAAGTAGCTCCTGTGGTGCAGCAGATGTCTGATAATCTCATGCCTCAGGGATTTGATGGTCACTTATTAGGGAGAGGAAGAAATATTTTCCCTTCATGGATGCTGATGGCTTCTGGAAATTAAATCAGAGGACCCTTTAATCTCTCTGAATCAAATCAGAACCCTCCAAATCGATTCAGAAAGATTTGGAGATTCGAACAAAAAGACAGGTTGAAATGTTTTTTTCTACATACCTCTAGGCAGCAGGTGGATCATGAGTGCTGCAGTGCTGGGGTGCATGGAGTGTCCCACAGAAGCACATGGGTCTCCCCAGCATGCTCAGCAGCAGACTAGGAAGTGGACCAGAAGCACTTCCAGTCCACTTCCAAGTCCACCGGAGAGCGCACTGGGGTGCCCCCCTGCACCCCCCCAGCTCCACAACTGGTGCGTCCTGGGTTGGGGTGGCACCTGGGGTCCCCCTGAGGCCAATCGCTGAGCTGGGGGGCACAGGGGGGGCCCCCTGCACACTCCCCAACAGACCCAGAAATGGACTGGAAGTACTTCTGGTCCACTTCCGGGTTCGCTGTCGAGCATGTGGAGGGCCCCTCCGCACTCCTGTGGGATGCTCCATGTGCCCCAGCATTGCAGCATTCATGAGCTGCACCTGCTACCTCAGGGTATGTAGAAAAAACTTTTAAAGCTGTGTCTATGTTCGAATTGCTGATTTCTGAATCAGGATTTAATCTTCAGATTCAGCCAAATTGAATCAGGGACAGTGATCCGAATCAATGAATCGAATCACTGTCCCTGGTTCAGGCCAAATCCAAATCTGAATTGAATAGGACCCACTTCGTACACCCCTACTGGTCACCAAATATGGGGGTAGGGAGGAATTTTTCCCCTGGGTCATATTGTCCCAGACTGAGGGGAGAGGAATTGTGTTCCTCTGTAGTGTGAGGCATGGTCTCTTTATTAGGATCTTCTGAGAACATATTAATTAATTAGTTCCCTGTCATTGCAGTAGCAGGGCATTAGTAGTGCCCTTGTCTCCCCTGTTCTTAAATATGGCATATCATAAGGTGTTCTTAATGTGTGCTTTATAATTCAGTGCAAGGGTTTGAGGTGGCAATTATGGGTATTCCTTGGATTAATGCTTGCCTCTACACACATAAGACTGGACACAGTGGTCCAGGAGGCCCCTTTTAGTCCTATGTTCCTATTCACTGAGGTTGGAAAAACCAACATGACTTTATTTTTGACCCTTGAAAGGTTCTGATATCCCCATTTGGTTTCGATTTCCCCCATCTACAGTACGATTCTGTAACTGAGTCAAGCATATGGTCCTAATAGATATTCAGTCCAGATGTTAGTTGTCTAATATGTATCCTGAATGGCTGTGCCTAGCAGTATAAGAAAAGCTGGTGAAGTACTTAAATAAGGAACATGCACATTCCAGTATTCTCACCAGTTTACTAAAGTTAAGAGTTCCAGATTGCAATACCTCCGGTTCTGTCACTTTGAATTTCTGGGAAATGTTAAGGGCATGAAACTTGTTGTACATGTTAGGAAAGGAGGGGAGCAGGCCCACCCGAAATCTGATCACAAAAGTGAGCTTGCAAGTTGTAATGTGTACTGGTTTGTGCATTTACATAGCACTGCCCTCTACTAAATGATATATGTGAGTAGTGCACTGTTATTTACAGATTAGTGATATTACCTGTACTCACATAGTTGCTCAATCCAATCACCAGACAGAGGCCTTGGACCTTTGGAGAAGAGTTTGTTTTTTTGTTTTTGTTTTTGGTTTTTTTTTTAAAGCTTCCTACTCTGTCTGCCAACAATGGGCGTGATTCTCATCTTACATCAGTAAGAGAGAATGTAGTAACAGGCTAGGCTTCAGTAGAGATATCCTTTGATTCATACTGGTATAAGTAAGGGGAGAATCAAGAATGGTTTGTGTGTTATATGAATGCAAATACGTATCATGAGAGTCAGTACTGAGTCACTCTGATGTGAAGCCATCCTAATGCCCTTTTCCTGCCATTTCCTCATCTAGAGGTATGGAGCAATAAACCCTTTGGGATGCTTATCAGTTCTGAACCAATGATGACTGACTGATGAGGTTTTAAGTCAAATACAGAGTTGGGCAGAGTCTACTGAAATAGTAATCTCCACTTAACTGCTGTGTGTATCAGTGAAATTCATTCAGTGCAGCAATCAGTAGAGAATCATCCACTATCAAACTATAAGTAAATTGTTTGCTTGATCTGGCTTCTATTACAGTAGGTAGGGCAAAATGCATATTGATTTCAGTGGGAACAGGATAAAGTCGTATGGAACAAGAAATTAAACTGGATCACTTCATAGTTTAAAAGTGCAAGTGAAACTAATTCAGCAAGGAAATTAACAGTTTTTAATGTGTATAGACAGATACAGACTCTTATTTCTCAAGTAAATCTGAAAGCAGTTTGGTATTCAGAGCTATACGTTTATTAACTAGGAAGTCAATAGAAAGGATTACTATTTAAGATTAATAGTAAAACTTGAAGGCTGCATTCAGCTATTAAACAAATAATTTAAGGAACAGCAACTTCAGTAGCTGTGGATCTTATAGAAAAAAGTTGCTGAATGTCTTCAAAAAGGGATATTTTTACACATGGATGGAAATAATTTAACCCACATAAAGAAGCTTAGATATGCTCTGAAATGTGTGGTTCTTTTCACTGTCAAGTAGAGAAAAGAAGCCTTTGACCTTTTTTAGGAACAAAAGGAAAAGGTTTTCTTTATGAGAAGTACTCTTCAGCAATTAAGTACAAGTGTGTCATTGTGTTAAGCTTCAAGGTCTATTTTTATTAATGTTCAATTGTTGATTAAAGTCATTGTCTGCCATTAATGCCTGTCAGTGAGGTATATGCATGACAATGTTATTTCATCAGGAATGGTGATCTTGTCAACAAGTTGTAGTAGCAAGTAATTGGACTATCAATTCCTATATACTCCATTTGTTCACTAAGGCTGCTTTCACTGCAGAGTTAACCTATGTTACCGATTTTGAGTTAACCTGGATTGATTGAGAGCAGCCATACTGTTAAATAATGCTTGAGCTGCTCTCTCCATGCTCTGGTACTGCACTCAACCAGAGGGGTTCCTAGGACTTTTGAGGTCTATATTATGGTTCTTTTGGCTAAAATCAACTGAGTTACTCCGAATTCTCTCTCCATGAATTGTGTGAGAAATTGCTAATCTTTTCTGGGCAAAAAGGAGTAAGGGATAACATGGAAGAGTAACAGATTTTCAGTGGAACTACCTTGAATCCACACTCTTTGTGGTTAATGATTCATGTTAATTCAGACTGTAGCCTATACTCATGATGGACACACAAGTAATGTTGCATATCACTCTTGGATGCTACCAATTGCTTCATCATTTGCACGTATTAATTTACACCTTTATCTGCTTTGAGTAAAAGTGACACCAGCCTTAGGCATAATTCCTCTCCAAACTCAGTGTTAATCAGGAAGAGTGCACGAAGCTGCACCAATCCTTTAAAAGTTCAAGTAGCATTTTTTCCCTTCAAAACATTCTGCTACTATAGCATGGTCATAGTCTTATAGGTAAAGCTCTAGCCTAAAAAGCCCTAGGTCTACTCTTTGACTGGTGCAGGTGCCCTTACAGGAGTGGTGGTTTGGGCCACAGACTGGCATATTAACCATTTCATCTTCCTATTCAGGGCAGATTTAGCAAATGCCAGAGTTAAAATACTAGTGACTTCGGGTGTTCTCTTTTCTGCATTACAGAAGATATAATGTTATGATACTTTATGAGAAATCCTAATGTAGGCAAGTTTCTGGTCATCTGTCAGTTGTATGGGAAAAGGGTGAGACCTGGCTTCTCCTCCACCTCCTTCTTTTGAATCTTGCACTCCCTGGCAAGAGCAGGCAAGAAGTAGCCCTCATGCCACCCCCCTGCCTTCCCCCTCCTCCCCCCATTGTCCCAGCTCCCTGCATAAATCATGGAGGTTACTTGGGATAGAGAGATGTTAGAGAGATGTATTTAGCCATGGTAGTCTAAAGACAAGTAGAAGACAGGGTAGATTTCCACATTTGCGTATGTGTGTATATGTCTATATATATATATATGTGTGTCTATATGTCTGGGTATGTGTGTGTGTGTGTGTGTGTGTGTCTCTGTGTGTGTATATATAGCATAAGCTTTTGTGGGCTGAAGGTCAGATGCTGTGAAAGGATGTTCACACAGCAGTGAATAAGGAGAGATAAATTATATAAGGAAGAGAGAGATGTTAGCCAGGCTCTTAAAAAAAACTAAATTTCTGGTTTGGTTTATGCTTCAGATGAAGTCCTTGCTATATGTCAGTATGTTCTCTCCTTTCAAGGGGTGAATGTAAATCAAACTGCTCTGATTCTTTCTTTTAAAAACACACAGTTTTTGTAAAACACAAAGCTACACCATTGTACAGCTCTTCAGAGCAGCACCCCATGGAACTCTCAATTACATGAGAGTTGACATGAAAAAATATTTATGTTGACCATGTTTGGCGGCATCTGGACAAGTGCCCCTTGTTGGCCACTCATCAGACTGCTTCCAGGGGAGCCCACCTGTACAGAGGAGGAGTGGAAGCCCAGGATCAGTTGGCTGGCCCCAGACCCTTGAACAAACTTACAACGGCAAAGGGCCTTAATAAAATGGGCACTATCCCAGGTGCAGCTGGCAATTGACTGGTCTGGGGCAGAAGTAGAGGGTCAGGTGACTCGGGGAGAGACTCATAAGCCCAGAACCTGACCCAGAAGAGGCAGTCTGGCTGTAGGAGCCAAAGGAGGCTGAGCTCCAAGAGCCAGCCCGGAGGAAGGACTCAGTGCTTCAGGGGAGCTGGAAGTAAACCCTGGACCCTGAGCAGCAATAGATAAGTGCCATGAGCCTTTGTGATAGTACTATCACAGGGCAAGATTTACCCCAGAAGGAGAACACTTTATTTTTGGGAGTGGGCACCCATGTTTTGGTTTGCATTTAAACCAGAGGATGGGTGTGGCTGTAAGGGGAAGATTGGAAGCCACAGGGGTGCTGCAGGGGCACCCAACACAGAGCACTTCTAGGGCCTGAAACCTGGTGGGCTGTGAGGGCAGAAGCCCAAATACTGGAGAAGGAGGACTGTTGCTAGGAGGACTGTTGCTCATTAGAGGATTAAATACCTGACAGCAAAGACTGGGGTGCACAAGCCTAGAGCCTGCAAGGAGCTATACCAGTGGGCTGAGGGGCCCAGAGCCACAAGGGGCACAGCTGAGGCCCAGGAGCCTGGGTCTTGGTACAGTGGACCTCAGGCAGAAAAACCCAGCTAAAGTAAAGTGGGCCAAGGCTGGGGGAGGTCTCAGCCCAAACAAGGACCTACCACCCCAAAACCCACTTCTGCCTCCTAAGGGCAGCCTCCCTATGAAATCACAACATCAAGTAATTCAGGAGTTATAATAGAGTGGGCAAACACTGAAAGGCTGGAGGGGATAACAAGGTAGGGTCCAGGTGGCAGCCAGGAAAGGAGACCTTGCTTCTCCAGTGTTAAGACCATTACAACCATTAAAGTCCTGGGCATGTTTCCTTTTGGAGTCACAATGCAGGCACTGCCCTTCCATGCAGCTGTCTTTAGCGTACTCCAAGGGTGAAGACTCTTCTTCTAGCAGTTCCTTCTGAGATCTGAAACATACATGTTCCTAGTGTCTAATCCTGACTCCTCAGATTCCTACTTGAATTGAACTTCACCCTTTCATAGAATCTCACCTGGTTTACAGATTGATCCTTCAAGAAGCAGGCTTTGCACAGAGTTTCTAGCTATACCATTACTTTTACTTAAAAGATAAAGCACATGTGATTACAGACCATTAAAAAACAAAAGAGCAGGGAGTTGGCAGCTTGATAAAGAAATGTTAAGAAAGTTTTAAACTCATATGGAATCCATAAACTGTACAGATTCCCAAAATCATCACAGCTATCAAAGGCAGTTCTGCTTGAGGCCTGTGGGTATGAGAGTTAGATACTGAGTCCAAACTGGAATGGCCCTTCTCCTTCAAATATGCAAGCCAGTAGGGAGCACTTTAACTTTCTAGCCTGATTTCTACTATATCATAGACCACTGAATTTCATCCAGACGCGTCTGCTGTGGAAGGAGTTATATTTTATTATTCTGTAAGTGAACAGAATTGCTATCTGGATGGTCCCCACTCCAGGATTCACTGCTGGATGCATAGATGGTACAGCCAGCAATGCAATGGGGAGTGACAGGTACTGGTCAGCAAACCTGTCTCCCCTTGGGAAGCTCCAGTGGCTCCAGGCAGAGCAGTGCCTAAGTTGGGGTAATGGAACCCCCTGGGCGAAGGAAATGTCCCCAGAAAATTGGATGAGCCAGCATCCTGTTGGCCAATGGTACCCACAGTACTGGGACACCACCCATTCAGAAAAGGTGCAGTTGTAGACAGAGTAAGGCAGGCACTTCTTTCATCTCAGAGCAGTGCTCCAGCTAAAAGTTGGAGCAGAGCTGTTAAATAGGGCTGTGTGAAATGGCACTGTTCCATTTCGACTTGAGTTTCAAGGTTTCGACAGAACAGTGTTTCATTTCGAATTTCATTTTGATTCAAAACTGCTGTTACATTTCGTTTCGTTGAAACAGTGACACTGTTTCAATGCTGTTTCAAGGTTTCGCCCATATGCTATAATGGGGAAGCTCGAAACAGCCTCTCTCATCTGGCAGGCAGATGGGGACCCACAACCCCAGGGGGGCTGTGCCAGTCTTCCCAGAGCTACAGGCCCCCAATCTGCCTGCTAGATGAGGGAGGGAAGCCAGGTGCTGCCACCTGGGACCGGGGAGCTGGGGAAGGGAACTGAGCCCGAGCGCTCAGCTCCCTTCCCCGGATTGGGCTGGGGAAAGAAATTTAGCTCAGCTGAGCTGAGTTCCCCTCCACAGCGATATGATGGGGCTGGGGAAAGGAACTCAGCCCAGCCTGATCCTAGTGCTGGGGAAGGGAACTCAGCTCAGCTGGCCTGAGTTGCCTTCTCCAACCTGATTGTAGGGCTGGGGAGGGGAACTGACTGATCAGGCTCAGTTCCCTTCCCCAGCCCGATCACAGGGCTGGGGAGCAGAACTGAGCCCAGGCTCAGTTCCCTTCCCCTGTGCTGTGATCACCTTCCTGCAGCCCAGCCACGGGAGGTGGGGAGAGCCAGTGCTGTGCTCCTGGGTGAGCCACATGGGAGCGCAGCCCTGGTTCTCCCCTGTCTTCCATCACATGGCTGCTGGCTGCTTTGAAACTCAAAACATTTCAAAACTTTCAAAATGTTTCTACCAGCCTTGTTTTTTTCGAGGCTGTTTTGAAGCCCTTCGTTTTGATTCGATTTCACTGTTTTGAGCTTGAAATTAGTTGAAACGGTGTCAAATCGAAACAGCCAGCGACATTTTGCACAGTCCCTACTGTACAATCATTTTGACCTTAGTCTTGCCATGGGAGTCCTATAGTCCCTGCCGAGAGAGAATGTGGAGGGCCCATGGCAACCCCTTCCTTTTCTGTTCTGCCTAGAAGTGTGTGTCGAAGGTCTGTGCTCGATGGTTGTTTGTCCTGGTGGGGAAGGACCCAGGCATTCAGCAACAGCTCAGATGCAGCCCTATTTAGGGGTAGCCTGCTTGCCTCAATCCAGGGAAGACCATAGAAAAGGTGGGCTTCCAACTTCTTCTTTTCTGGCTCTAAACTAATCATTGCTTGTTGGAATGTTCACATTATGTTAACTGGACTTGAACTGAAAGACCATGAACTTTGGAAAACAGCCATAATTGATAGAGAGCTACATCAACTGGGTGTTGATACTGCAGCCCTCAGTGAGATGAGACTTTCAGAAACTGGATCACTAGACGAAGTGAACTACCACTTCTGCTGGTCTGGGAAACCTAACAATGAACCAAGGATACACAGTGTTAGATTTGCTGTTTGTTAAGAAGTCTGTCCTCAGTGCATGTACCTTTCCAGTATCTATCAATGAGAGGAGCATGCAGCCGGATGTGAACAATAACTCTGGAACCCTGGCTCTTCTGTTCATCTATGGACCACCACTTAAGTACTCCAAACAACAAAATGATGAGTTCTATTCCTAGCTGGAACAAATCATCAAGAATGACCCCACAAGGAACAGACTCACTGTTCTTGGTGATTTCAATGCCCATGTGGGTAAGAGATGGGTGCACTGGGGACACATCGTTGGCCAACATGGCACAGGTAGCCTCAACAAAAATGGTAAGTATGTCTTTGAGCTTTGTGCCTCTTGTGAGCTGATAGTCTCAAACACCTATTTTGCTGGCAGTAGCTGCAGCAAGGTCGCATAAAAGCAGCCCTGCTCAGGACACTGGCATCAGCTTGACCTCATCCTGATGCATGACAGAAACATTCACGCACATATACTGCATACTTGATCAATATATACCGCTGATTGTGACACTGACCAGGCCCTTGTCAGGGTCAAGCTCCAATTAAACACTAAAAGATCCATCATGTGAAGCCAAACATTACTAGCATGAAAGATTCTGATACCTGTGTAAAGTGTCAATGTGTACTTGAACATGCTTCTGAAAATGATCAACTCGATTCCCCTGATTCTGACACCTTGTGGGAAAATTTCAAGAACATGACAGTAGCTAGTGCCAAGGATGTCTTTGGAACAACAAAGAAAAAACAACCTGACTGGTTTGCAGTGTCTGAATATCTGCTGCTCCCACTCATAGAAAAGAAAAAGCAAGCTCACCTAACTCTACTTCAACAACCAAACAAGTCCAGAAATCTCAGGTTCAAAGAGGCTAAGGCTAAAACCCACCAGAGAATGTGCCCAGAAGTATTTGCAAGATCTGTGCAAAATGATTCAGATATGTTTTGAAAGAGGGGACTTTCATGGTACCTACAATGGAATTAGGCACTTGGGCCAACTGGTAAAAGGACTGCAAACCTAAAAGTGAAAGATGACTGACAGGCATCCTGACTGACACGCAAGAACAATTTGGCTGATGGACTGAGCATGACAAAGAACTCTACTCAAAGGATGCCAATATCTGTGATACTGTCTTAGCTGCTATTCCCCAGCTTCCAACACTGCGGAGCAGGACCAAATACCAACTCTTGAAGATGTACAAAAATTATCAAAGAGACTGAGCCTGGGCAAGTAGCAGGCAATGATCAGATACCTCCAGAGGAGGTATCTTTCTCCCAGAGGGGAGAAAGCTTGCAAGCAACATCCACACACTTCTCTGTGCCTGCTGGGAAGAAAGCCTTATACCCCAGGATCTGAAAGATGCAAAGATAATTACTCTATACCAAAATAAAGGGGACACGGCAGACTTCAACAACTACTGAGGAATACTTCTGCTAAGCATGGTCAGCAAAGT
>NW_005842784.1:703921-709159 GCF_000455745.1 Alligator sinensis | reverse complement strand
AAAACTCCAAGTCCTTGCTGAGAGAATCTACTCTGAGAGTCAGTGTGGGTTCAGAGCTGGATGCTCCACAACTGGCTTGTCCTTCACACTGCACTTGTAGCAAGAAAAAAGCCATGAACAACATCTCTCTAGGTAGCCTTCATCAACCTACCAAAGGCCTTCAACATTGTTAGGTTACCAGGAATGGCATCTACAAGTTCTTGTTGAGAATTGGCTGTCCAGAAAACGTGCTCTCCCTATTCAAGGAGTTCCATGAGGTGTTGGCTACAAATGACCAACTCAGGATCCTTAAAATTCTAATTTATTAGATGGATTGAAATGTTGCGATGAAATCAAATCATAAACTTTGGGGCCTATCCCCTCAAGCGCACACACATGCACACACATGCACACACACACACACACACACACACACACAGTAGCTAGCTATGAATATGTGTGAAGCACCAGAGTTAAGTACACCTATCCCACAAGCGTTGGAGCCTGCCTTTGATGGCCAGTCGAGGCTTCTTCCAACGTGGTGTTGACGTGGTCGCCATCTGGTCGTTCTGGCTGGACAGGTCAGGTGCTGGTCAAGTTGAAGGTCAAGAGGGCGCCATTGAGGGTCACTCTTCACTGCCTTTTATCTGTCCTTGGCAGACTTTGGTGACTCCCCAGTTTTCAGGTTTGCCTAATCCAGGGGTCTTTGACCTTTGTGGGATGTCCCCCTTGGTGGCTACTGGATAGCAACTGTCAACCCCAGGGGTCACGTCCATGGGTACGTGCAGTTTCGGGAGTCCATTGATGAATTTTGATTAATTTATCATTGTCATGAATGGGACTCTGGGAGAGGTCGATTTGGTGATATTCAGCCCCAAAAGTTGGTCTTCAGCTCTGATTAATTCAAACCGGGCTTTGGTCCCTTTAACAAGGAAGGTTCAGGGAGCTCCTGGATGCTACATTGGCCCCTATTCATTTCTTCCTCTTGTTGATCTGAGGTTTGGTAGGTGTCAATTGCCCCTCCTTAACTTGTTACTGTAGCTAGCTACTGTGTTAGGCATTCAATTACTGATCCGCTCACTCATTCAGGAGCTGGCCTGATACAGGGAGCCGGTGGTACGATTCCTGCCCTTGTTAGCATTGTTACAGGGTAAAGAGTATAAAATACAAGCGTATAAAATATAAATGCCATAGCACACAAATAGATAAAAATACCAAAATACAATAAAGGGGGGATATCAAATGCACACATATAAAATGTAGAACACCTATGTAATTTCATAAAACATAATTCCTTATGCCAGAAAGAAAAATACCCAAATAATTCTATATCTTGTAGTGAGAGAGGGAAAATAAGAAAGGAGGAAGGAAGAAAAGATAGAAGAGAAGAGACATATCCAAAGAGGGGAATTATTGATGGCAGGGGAGGCTCCTTGTTACACTGGGGAGCAGGCAGGAAAAGGGGCTTCCTGCTACAGAGAGAATGACGGCAACCATCCAATATAAAAATAAAACATTATCTGAGTTTAGCATTGATAGTAGCATGAAGCAAAGCCGTGTTTTAGTGCCCACCAGCTTTGGCATCTTCTCCTCTATCCTTCTTAAGTAAGCTTTTGGAAATGATCAATCAGGCATACTAATTGAATCAAGGACAGATGGCAGCTTGTCCAGCACCATACAATTTCAGAGCAAAAGATGTGTCACCCAGCTCACTGTTTGGGATCTGCTCTTTGCAGATGATGCTGCATTTTTCTCTAACTCACCTGATGAACCGGAGATCATGATGAACAAGTTCTTTGATGCATGCATCAAGTTTGGCATGGCAATCAGTATCAAGAAAACTGCTGTCATGTTACAGGGCACAAAAATCCCACCCAAAATCTATGTTAATAATGAAGCTGTGGACAGTGTGTGTAGACCACTTCTGCTACCTTGGTTTAACTCTTACCAGCTCACTTGATAGAGAACTTGATACAAGAATCAACAAAGCCTCTGTCACCTTTGGCAAACTTACCTCACATGTCTGAAACAACAAGCTGTTAATCCTGAACACAAAGCTGTTCATCTATCAGGCTTGTGATCTCAGTACCTTCCTTTATGGCTGTCAAAGCTGGGACATGTACTACAAGCAGGAGCAGAGATTGAATAGCTTCCACTTTTGCTGTCTCAGAAAAATCCTTGCAGTCGCTTGGGATCAATGGATCACCAACAATGAGATCCTTGAGAGGACCAGTCCACAGTCTATGTAGACTACACTGGCTGTTTGCAAGCTTCACTGGCTGGGACAAGTGGAGCACATGCCTCAATTGTCTGCCAAAGGCTGTGCTCCTATAGCCAACTCAAGAATCACCCATGATGCAGAGGAAGGCCAAAACTCCAATACAGCAACAAGGTCAAACAAGGTCTCAAGAAATTCAGTATTCCCACTAACAACTGAGAGAACTGTGCCCACAGCCAATCTGGAAAATCCAGGTCAAAGCTGGTTCAGTCACCACATAGAGCCATCAGAGAGCCCAGGCCAAAGCCCACAGGTGAGCCAGGAAGCAGAGTGTCCTTCAACTTCCATCTGACAAGTGGACCTGTAGCCACTGTGGGAAGGCATGCCACTCATGTATCAGGCTGTTCTCCCACACCACTGCCAAGCACCATTGACTGACTGACTTCATCATGTTTCCTTTCATCTGTCAAGCTGTTGAAAGGCCATGTAAGTGAACACTGTCAAATCAAAATAACTCCTGGAAATAAAGGGAACGAATGACAGAGCTGTTGAGGATTGTGAAATCTGTTCCAGGGGTTTGGAGGCTCAGTCACTTAAACTAGTCAAACTGGTTTTGCAAGGAAGGGAGCACAGATTAAGTTGGAATTCAGGAGCTTTCCCCCTTTTTGGATTGACTTGATATGGCAGGGCTGGTGAGAAAAAAGCAGGTGATAAGAAAAAAAAAAACTAGCTACAGGTTTTTGGAGTGAGGATATATTCTGTGGACCAGATGTGTTTGTACACTTTTGTGACTAGAGGTCCTCTCAGATTGTCTCTGAGCATAAGCCCTGAATGAATAAAAAGGCAAAGAAATGAATCACTCTGGAAGGGTTACTATTGACATGCAAAGCTTTAATTAAAGAGATCCAGCAAAAGGAGTAGCACTGAACTTCTGTTCTGTTACAGGTTTAAACCTGTTTGTGTGTAACTTCTGTCCCTAGCCTTACTGTCATTAGTATCTGAACACTGGTTGTGACACAGGACATGAACTATTGAAAAATAGGCATCCTCTGAACACTGAAGGAAATGTTTATCTCTCAGTTCTCTCTGCCTCAAACTAAAAGTGAAACCTCTCTGCAATGCACTGTACTGAGGGTCAGGCAAGTGGTTGTTAGTTCTCTTTTTCCTCCAGGTCAGTGATTCTCATGCTACTGGATGAGCTGAAGAAGGAATTTTTGCTTTGTCCACTGTCAAACCAGTTTCAAAGGCATTGACTGTGAATTCAGCAAAATCCAGAGTTCTGACCATCTCCTAGGAGAGAAGCTGTTTAAAAAAATCAGCCAAGATCTCACATGATAACTGGAGGAAAATACATTCCTGGTTGAATTTCAGTTCTGGCCCTACCTATAATGTCAGGATTACTTGAAAACCTCTCCTTGTTAACTGTAGACTCTTGTACTACTATTCTTTTTAAATTTCCCAAATAAGTTATGATACAAGCAATGACAGGGAAGTCCAGCCCACATAAAGATTGAGAAAGGTTCCACTGAGAGGCAACCAGCATGCTCCTGTTGGACAAGAGGCATAATGCAGAAAATGGCTTGAGGCGAGCTGGCAGCAGAAAAGAGGAGGGCTCAGAGTTGGAATTACATGATCTATCACTGTGCAGGCCCCCCGGTCACACATACATATGCACATTCCATAGAGGCCTCCTCTAACCACTGAAGTATAGCACCCTCCACAGAGCAGTTCTGTAGTCTTGGGATAAGTTTTACTGCTGTTAGCTCCATTCCCCATAGAAGTAACTGCCAGAAATCCTGCCACTCAGGCATCTGCCATTAAAGAGAGCTGCCTTCATAAATTTCTTATATTCAAAATATTTGACATCCATTCTCTTTTCTACATATACTTGTTGCCCACAGCAGAGATTTGATCTATTCTATTACTGCTGAACTTAAATGCATTAGGATTTGAATATCTAGGTCCTCTTTGTGTATTAGAAATTCTCATCAGGCGCATCTACATGAGATGCTATCTCACTGCAATGACAAGCTCCTCTTAAAAGTAAAGGCAATGTCTCCTTGCAGATAACACCACACTGTCTTTGTCAACCAAGCCACCTGTCATTTTGGTACCAAGCAATACCAGATTCTCTGAACTGCTAAACAAGGACCCATGGAATTTCCTTTGGTTGGTTTGTAATGGCACACAAATAGGAGACCCCCTTTTCCTCCCTCCCCATCTTAGAATCATGAAACTTTAGTCCCTGCTGTTTCAGATCTTAAAATCAGACTGGTAATTGGAGGCTCTTCATTTTTACAGATCTGAAAATGGATTGTACACTAATGAAACATTGGATTTTTGACTGGTGCCAAACAGGGTCTTCCTCATTCATGTTGGCACAAGTAAAATATTAGGCCTGTGCAAAGCAGCTAGTATTCGCTTCGGATTTGGCTGATTTGGGGGACAGTGATTCGATTTGGTGATTCAATTCACTGTCCTGATTTGATTCGGCTGCTGCTGAATCTCTGAATGAGGCAGGCCCATCCCCTGCCCCTCTCCCAGCCCGGCAATGGCTGCCCCGCCCGCCCCAGGTCCCGGCACCTGTTAAAAAAAAAGCCCTGACTCAGCGGGTGCTGCTGGGTGGGGGAGGTGATCCCCACTGCCCCCCACTGCCCCATGCTGCATGGGGGGCTCTGCATGAGCCCCCGACACCCACCTCATTCCCCCAGCCCCACCATGGGGGCCCCATCCAGACCAGCTCCGGCCCTTTAAGAAAGAAAAAAAATGAGAAAACCCCTGGACTCACTGCTCCTGCCAGCGGGGGCAATCCCCACTGCCTGCTGCTGCCCTGCACCATGTGGGTGGCTCTGCATGAGCCCCCGAAGCCCCGAGGTCACACCAGGAGCAGTGAGTCCTGGGGCTTTTCTCGACTTTTTTTTTCTTAAAGGGTCAAAGCTGGCCCGGGTGGGGCACCCATGGGGTGGGCTGAGGGAGCAAGGGAAGGGTTGGGGGGCTCATGCTGAGCCCCCCATGCAGCATGGGGCAGTGGGGGGTATCGG
>NW_005842784.1:641539-703890 GCF_000455745.1 Alligator sinensis | reverse complement strand
GCTGGGGGAGTGGGTGGGGGTTGGGGGCGGTCTTGGGGAGCATGGGGGGCCTGGGGGGCTGGCAAGGATTCCCCCATGGTCCCCTCCCCCCTTTCCCAGCCCCCCCGCTCTAGTACTTACCAGCTTGGAGTCATCTGCAGCTCCCTTCTGCAACCACCAGGGACTGCCTGAATCATCAAAGCTCTCTGAATCTTTGCCAAAGATTTGGAGAGCTTTGAATCAATTTGTACCTTGAAATTGGTCTCCAGGTTCGATTCACATTTGGAGATTCGGTCACTGAAATGAGCCAAATCTCCTCCGAATTGAATCACCACCCAAAGCTTCACACAGCCCTATAAAATATCCTCTGCAGCATCAGTGAAGCTGTACCCCATTGTTCACACCTGTTGTTAGTAGCAGATCATTTTCCTCAGACAGATAAGTCCTTTGAGCAGGGGCAGGCAAAATATAGCCCACAGGCCAGATCTGGCTCACAAGGCTATTTCATCTGGCCCATGGGCACCCACCAATTCATTGTACCCCACCCACCCCATGCACTTTGCTCCCACACTTGTGTGTAGGAGGGCCCCAGCCCTGGTCAGCATGCACAGCTTCCAGGGGGGGCTGCTGCTGCCATTGCTGCAGCCACCAGGGGACCTGCTTGGCTTCCCCAGCCTCCACTGGCTCCATCTTGTCTCTCTACTGCAGCAGGCAGCAGTAGGGAATCTGTAGCTGGGCAGGAGCATGGAGCATGCAGCTAGGAGGACTGCAGAGCCCAGGGTCCATGCTCAGCAGGGCAGTGGAAGTGCAGAGAAGGTGGGCAGGGTATGAGTGTGTGGGGTTTGTGAGGTGTGATGGAGGGTGGGGGTGTGTAGGGACCCCCCTCATGGCAAACAGTCCCCACCTCTGGTGGTGGTAGCAGCAGCAGCAGGCACTAGGCCCTCAGGGTGTTCATGTTCCATGCAGGCGCAGTCACCTAGCAGCATGCAGGTCTACCCATTTCTGAGATCTGCATGCGATGGCAAGAAGTGAATCCAGGCCAGCCCACCTCTATCACATGGAGCTCATGTGTAGCTCCCGGGACTTGCACGCTGCTGGGGGAAAGCCTCACATGATGGAGCCAGCTGCCTTCCCCGCTTCTAGCTACCCAGCAGAGTTCCAGGAGCTGCACGTGGCAGCAGGGAGAAGAGGAGGCAGCCAGCTCCATCACGTGGAGCTTCCCCCCAGTGGCATGCAGGTCCCAAGAGCTGCATGTGAGCCCCGTGCAATAGAGGTGGGCTGACCTGGCTCTGCTCCTTGCCACCACTGTGCAGCTCCCAGAGCCAGCTGAAGCCATGTACAGCTGGGTGGCTGCACCTGTGCAGACAACAAACACCCCAAGGGTCCACTGTCTGATGCTTCTACTACTGGTGGCAGGGACTGTGTGTCATGGGCAGGGGCTTGTGGTATGGTCCACACACCCCATACCTCCCCATATACACACATCCACACCCCAACTTACCTATGCCCTACCGCACATGTAGACACACCCCCTCACAAATCCCTCCACACACACACCCTCATACACATCCACCACCCCAACCACACCCCACATACTCCCCACACACAATATACAAAAGTAAGACTTTATTTTTAGATTATTATGCAATTACCTCTATGTATACTATGGAAACACACATAAATCAGGACAAAAATATTTTTGAAATAAAATTAAAATGCGTTATTATGTTTGACTTTTAGTATATGATTTGGGTTTTTTTCTGTTCCAAGATGGCAAACTTCCAGGCCAAGGGTAGGGACTTCCAGTGGCAAAGGTCAGGGGTTAGGGGGCAGGACTTCCAGTCCTAATATGGCAAGCAACAGGCAGGGCATATATCAAGGGGTGGGCCCTCAATAGCTCACCAAAACTCATTAAGGGGCCCTCCAGCTGAAATAATTGCCCACCCCTGCCTAAGAATGCTGGGCCTGTTAGCACAAACTGAATATATTAAACAGACTTCCAAGACCCCTAGTCAATGGCTAGATTTTATTTGTGTGCCTTCACCGGCTACAGATTTAAGAGTGAAACTCCAGCCTGTTGCTCTGGATTGTGTTAAACCTATAGCTTGACAACAGGAAGTTGGTGTTTTTGGAGGTCTGATCCAAAGCCTGTTGAAGTCAATAGACTTTCATTAATTTTGGGCCAGAATATCTTACTTTCCTATGTCTTTGGTGTCTGCTATATAAGATGTTCAGTTTGCACACACTCTGGGGCTTCTAAACTTGCCTTCTAAATAACTGAAGTCCAAGCTTTGTTTTTTTAATGGATCTTTGTGAATCCTCCTAGAAAATGCTCAGAATTCATAATCTATGTCTTTAGTGTTCTGGTTATCTCTATAGGTTATTCTTTTCATTTTGGAGAAAGCCTTTATATTTTATTTGGAAAGCTCTAAAGCAATTAGTGTGCAATGAGACAAAGATACTGGCCCCTTTCAGAATATTCATTGTCATATCTATGTAAATATTAGGTTATAATTTGTTAGAGAAAAATGTATAGGACACAGCATTTTCTGGTATGGGGAAAAAACAGTACAGATTGTGGAGTTTAAAGAAGTCTGGCAAATCATAAATTAGGGTTATAATTCATGGAAGCAATAAAATATCTGACTTTTATTGTGCCATTGAGTATGGTATTAAAAAGCATCTGGGAACTTGAGGTTTGGAAAGATCGGCCTTTAAAGACTTGGTGGGTTAAATATTAATGTAGAAAATATGGCATCCCTAAATGCATGGAAATGAGCAAATCAGGCTTGAACTGGCAAAGTGTCAAGCACTTCTGTGGGCTGCCAAGTGCCTTCAGAAGCTCCACTGTCTCCAAAGGAAGCTGAAGCATATCCCCTAGAAGTGCTTGGTGCCTGACAGGATTAAGCCCTTACTCAGTATCCAGTAAACACTCAGCTAAGCTGAACAAACTGACAGGATGGCCCTCCTGCCCCATTTAGGGATCCAGCCAGGTGAGTGAGCATTTGGGAATGCCTCTATATAGAGGACTACCATGCTGACCTCTGTGGGGCCTATACAGGAGGCCACTTCAGAAATCAGGGAGGAGAAAGGTCCAAAGATTCATTTATATCCAGTGTCCCAAGCAAAATCAGTACAGAGAGTTGCTGTTTGTCATTTAAGAGGGACTGTATGGCTGTTATCAGTAGGATAAGAGGGTGAATTCTCCAACAATTCCACACTCCGCACAGATACAGTTTGAATGGAAAATGGAAAGCACAGGATTTTTCACTAACTCTGGATAATAGTTCAGCTAGCAACAATAAAATAGTTTGTTCCTTTCTACCTTTATTTCAAAGCTTTGTTTAAACACATTCATTTCATTTACATAATTATTTTAAATATAATTTCATACGACAAAAATTGCTAATTTCAGAAAGCCTTATAGTGGTGTTTCCTCCTTAAGATTTTTAGCTTCAAAAGCATTAAAATTCATATGACACACATGGAACAATGGATACTCTTGATTTACTACCAGCCAAATCACCCCTGAGTAGCAAACTACATAACAAAATTCAGCCTCATAAAGGGGGACATCAATATGTGCACAAAGTGCTGAAAAGGTGTTATAGGAAATATAAACCTACTGGATTTCATGGCTTATATTAACACTTGTCACTTACTGTGGTTGGAAAGACTTTACTCTTTGCAATTCCTAAGATAAAATAAATGCACCTTGGCTTTCTGGCACTGATTTTTGACAAAAGATTCAAGAAACTGCAGCTGTGCAGGCTTCCTTTTCCCCTCCCCCACTTTATTACAATGTGTGTTGTTCTGAAATACTCAGTTCAGCTATAAACAATCTACTCTATCAACAACATGCTTTTGCACTTTTTGAAATGGTGCTTTGAGGCAGATAAATGAAAATAAGTATGGCAGCCTGCCAGTAAAAATTCTGCAAACTGTATCATCACAGGGGCACTGACTAAGACAGCACATTATTTTATTTACTGTAGAATCTGAAAATCCATTTCTGCCCATACAATAGCTGTTTGTTTTCTCTTTGTTTGATGTTTGTTCTAATCTTAGCTGACACTTCAAGATAGTAATGGTTCACAAGCTGTTCAGATCAGTGCTTAAAGAACCACATCATCCAGCACTCCTTTCTGTTTTTAGAAGGCTAGTGTCCCCTTCTCTGCCATGTACCATCAAGACAATAAGAAGTTAATCTTGTGAGGTCTGGGACATAGGAAAAGTGCTATTGTGTCCTAAAAGTCAGTAATATCTTGCTATCAGGGGTTAAAAGTAAACTGAATACCTCTGTCAAAATAAGGGAGAAAATATGTATTCTAGATGGTTTATATAATACTGTCATAGGGAAATGTTGATTTATCATGGTTTTAAGAGAGTTCTCCTTTACAGGCACTGACATCATGGCCTTTCAAATAGTTACGGTGCAGTTACATGATTTGTATTATGCCATACATGCTAACTGAAAAATAATTGTAAGCAAGTAATTTCAAAACCTGGAAAGATATGGTGACTAGCTGGCCAATGAGTCTCTCCTATGGTTCGCTGAAATCAAGTTGGTCTTCAAGATTTCTAAACATTTCAGTGTTGTATATTTTTGTAATGCTTATGATGACCTGCTTAAATGTCACTGTAATTGGTCAGTTCTCACCAGAACGAGTTGAAAAATGTTGGAATTATTTTTAAATCCTATGGAATGAAATAAAGTTACGTTGTATTTGTTCAAACTTTTTCACAAATATATTTCTGAGTTACGTGCACAGCAGATATTCACCAAACAAAAACTGAAGGACTCCATACTTGGGAGAGAAAATAATCTGCTGTCCAGAATTAAACTCTACAGTACAGCGCTATTAAGTAATTAGCACCTAAGAGGCAGAAAATCGTATTCTTGACAGCCAAACAAGAGGAACTATTAGCAGACCATGCACCAATAAAGGTATTATTTTTATTAGTTGTGGTGTTGGTTTGTTTAATTTTTAATCTCTGGGTTCTGTTGATTTAAGTGACTGCTTATAAAATCAGATTGAAATTGGTTAGTACAGCTATGATCTGAAAACTACCTCCAAAAAAAAAATTTGAAAACATCTGAGACTGCTAAGAGCTTGTAAAGTTTAGATATGCTCGATTCTTCTGCCAAGCTCATTGACTGGGCCTGCGTATATGTCTGTTTTATCATGAAACCCATTAGAAAATCCATTTCAGTGGATGTGTCTAAGTCTGTTTTGCAAATGTCAATTATAAACACCAGCTATTGATATTAAAGTGGGTGCATACTTTTTTTATTTTAGCTAATTATTTATCAAATTCTACTCAGTTGTTGAATTTCAGAGGAGTTAAGAGACACATTCCTGTCTTCAGAAAAAAAAATTATATAATTTTCATATGGGGGCAAATGTATACAAAGTTTTAAGTATTCTTATATATACACTACTGTTGAACACTGAAACAGGCCCACAGCAACATCCAGTCATGGGATGGTAAAGATTCAGGCTATAGGGACAGTTCCTCTAGTTGCATGCATGGCCCCACTGACATTAGAAAAGCTATGAGAGTTTTTTCAGCTGAGGATCAGGCCCCTAAAGTTTAGATGACCTATCAATAGTTTTTGTTTCTGCTGCCAAAGTTACTCCTTTTTTATTTCTTTTATTAAAAATTAATGACTATCTAATATACAATGCATAAGTACTAGTTCAAGGACCCAGCAAGAGAAACATGAAATGTGAAATGTTCCTGTTCTCCTGTTTCCTTGGAAGTGCTTTAGTTACCAAATTGTTGATCAGAATGTGCTGGTTTTCTCCTCCTCATTTAGTTGGGTGTGATTTTTTTCAGGCCAAAGTGGGGATGTTTAAGGGGTTTTCCAGCTGCTAAGTGGGGTCAGTTTGGATATTTTATTGTGAATTGTCAATCTTGCTGGTAACTTAAAACACTTATGCAGAATTTAGGTGCCTAAGAACAATTTTGATTCAGGTAGATACCTAAAAGCGATGTATGTAGATTTCAGGAATGTGGAAATAGGACTTGCTCTTAGTCCTTTTGGATAACTTAATTGTATCTAATTCATACCTAAAGCCTTTCACTGAAGGCCTTGTAATATACCTTAAAAATTTAGGTAGAATTCAGGTACCTAAAAGAGCCTTGGATTTTAGCTGAATTTAGAACAAGTGATCTAAATCAACTCCATTTGGCAAGAAACCTACTTCAGTGCCTACAGGCAAGAGGGAATGTGGAGGCCACCTTTTGTCCCCTACCCTGCCCTTTGACCAATTTAGGCCTTGACACACTAGGAAGAGTCCCCTCCCCACCCCCATGCAGTTTCTACCCCACAAGAGGAAGCAAGTCACCATCATCTTTGTGGAGCTATCCTATCCCATTACTCCTTCCTCTGGGTTCATCACAGGGTTCACAGTCTTTACTTAGGCACACTTGCCAGAGTGGTTATTTGGAGTTAATATAGTACAGCATGCGCAGAACTAGGCTCAAAGTTTGGAAATCTACTTGCGATGTGAGGAAAAAAATAGCCTTACATTTTCACTTGAGAATTTTCATACAGGCTTCATCCTGATAACAAATACTGTGATAGTAAGTGGTTATATAAGATACTGCAACTCAATATAAATGGGTTACTCATTAGTCCAGTTAACATGTATAAATATTAAACATAAATAAGGCAGAGTAAAGTTACAAAATCATGAAGTATGATTATGCAGCATACAAATAAAACATCTAGTCTAGGGCTTTCCATGTCTTTTCTAATTCAAACGGGAGCATTGCGCTATTCCTTTGACCTTTCTATGCCCAGGATGGATTCAATGGCCATGCAGAACAAAGTTCAGGCCTAACAGCTTGGGTCAGAACAGGGCACTGATTTCTGTAGAGAATTGATGTTTGAGAGATGGGTCTGGGAATTCTTGACTTTCTCTTTGGGAGAAGGAGCATAATTAGCATTCATGTGTAAAGTATGCTTTTTGCATCACCTTGCACATAAAATGTTTCTCTCATTTATTCCATGGGGAAGTAGAGAGCAGCAATTCTTGAAAATGTAAGGCTATTTTCTCCTCTCATCACAAGATTTCCAAACTTTGGGCCTAGTCTTGCAAATACTATATTATCTTAGCTCCAAATAACTCTGTGGCATTATTATAATAATTATAATAACTATAATAATTAATGAGAAATATCCTATCACTGACTGCACCCTGCCTACCTTATTCTCTCCAGCAAACAAAGCAGCATTTGACCATATGTGTATTCAGGGCTGTTACAGTTGATGTTGGTCTCTCCAAGGCCACACTGCTATGAGTGTAAATGTTCACAAAATAAATGAGACAAGAGTACACAAGGTATCCTTACCTGACAAAATTAGAACAATTAATTTTTATCTTTTGACAATTAGGTAAGTATGGCACTATCAGTGATACTACTTTGAAGAAACAGCAGTTGAACAAGATTCCTGAAGGGAAGGAAAAACAACTTCTCCTGAAGTTAGGAACCCTCTTAGGTGGCAGAGGAGGTTCATGATTATGCACGAAAATGGAGAATGGAATTTCCCATGCTATTTTTTCCTTTTTCATGTCCTTGCGGCAAGGTATTTAGCAAAATTCACAGATTTGTTAGAATCTGATAGTCCAGACCCTGAGCGCTTTTGCTATGGGCTACAAACTTGCAACCTTTGGGCTGTCAAGCATGCAGCTTAGTGCCTGCACCACCCCAGCCCCCATTCCCATGTACATTAAATATTATTGCTGAGGGAGGAAAAAACAGGTGGTGAGATAAGACCTGATGTTGAAGGAAAGTACATTTGTACCTAATTCATTGGAGAAATTGTTCAAGAACAGTTCAGCCATGTGAAAATGTGACCCCTGTAGTATTGCCAAGGTCTGAAAGACCTAAGAAGATCTGCTGAGTAAGTGCTGGTTGTGCAAGGAAAAGCTACCTGGGGGCAACATTAGCTCTCAGAAGTAGTTTTTCCAAGATTTCAAAAACTGTTAGTACACAGAGCTAGGCAGATGGGAGACTTTCTTCTGCTTTGATATATTCTCACACTGTTCTCTGTCTGGTTGAAACTACATACATTTCTATAATATAATCTCACACCTGCTCAGGTTTCTTTATTGTTGACCCCAAACTCAGCTTAAAGTTTACTTCAGTTCCCCAAATTTCAAAAGCTGGTTCTGTTTCTGGCCCTTCCTCTTCTCATACACCCTTTCCTTTTCCCTTGAAAAATAAGGTGGGAAGAGCCATGGGACTTCATCCCTTAGCCTCATCTCCAATCTCTTACGTCCAGAAGGATTTGAGCACTGATTTGTTCTCTTTATAGCCATGAAATGGGAGAATAGAGGATGAGCAGAAAGACAGTTTACTTCCCTGAATCCACTTACAAGTGCAGGGGCGTGCACTTGTAGAGGCACAAATAACCGCAGCACATATTTGTGCCGCTGCTTTGTGCCCCATTGCATGCTCCTGCATGTGTGCTTCAGCATGCAACAAATTGTCCCAGGCAGAGGTAGGGGAGGCTGGGGCCAGCACTTGTGCTGGCCTCAGCATTATTACTGGTGTTCTAGTGCAGCAGGGCTGCAGAACTGGCATCATGGAGCCTGGCCAGCAGCATTGCTCTGGACAGCCAGACCTCCATTTTTTTCAGAGCACACTACTGATGTGTACTCTGCACTGCTTTTCCCCTGGGAACTTTTTTTTTTGTTACCAGGATTTCCCAGTAGCAAATTTTGCCACCACACTGCAAATTCGGAGGTCAGTGCATGTTTTCGCATTAGGCACTTGCTGGTTTTGGTGCCACAAAGCAGTTTGCAGTGCCACAAATTGCACACCTTTGCATGTGGGGACCTGCCCACCGTGTCTCTCCAGAGATTTAAGTTTGAGGAACAACCAAACCAGCCAGTCTTAAACCCCCACAAAGAGCTGGATGTAGGGAAGATGGTACCCAACTGCCCTTCTAGAAAAACAAGGTAAGGAGTAGGATTCTGCCATCCCCCCACCAAGCAGGTAACAGGAGCTAGTAAGAGAAGACTCAGGCCTTTAGTGAGGAAGGAAGTGATAAGGTATAGAAAGGGTGTTACAGGTTTGATGTGAGAGATTTATAAACCCCTGTTTAAGGGCTCTATCATCTTTTTGATACAAATGTCTGCTTTCCATGACACCCCTGGGAAGTGCAAGTGAATGTCAGTGGAGCAGTAACTCCCACAGCATGGAACAATACTACTAAGCAGCTCAGTCTGAAGGGGAAAAGAAAAAAATTAACTGGCAAAAAGTTAATTAAAACTCTTCTGATTATGAGGTAGGATTTAATACTTTAAAAATGCAGTGTGACACAGTGCAGCACTGCAGCTGAATTAATCATGAATGAGGATAGTAATTTTTAATTTTTGTGTGCATGAGAAAAACACTCAACAGATTTGACAATTAGAGCAGGGTAACAGCATTGCATGGCACAATGTAAAGTAGTTTTTCCCAATGGTTTTTGTGAGGGAGCTAAGCAGATGTGCTCAAATATTTACAAGTGCACAATATTCACATGCTTTTCAGATGCTGACCCTGCTGATTCGCAAAAGTCTGCTTCAATCTGGAGACTAGCTACTGTGGTGACACAGGCTATTTATCACAAGGCAGCACAGCAGTTTTATCATAAGTTTCCATTCTTCCCAGAATATTGTGCTGCATAGTTACATCTTAGTACACTGAAAATTATTGTGGCAACTAAACAACTAATCTATAGCACTAAACTGTCCTGCAGACCCACCCTGGAATCCAGTAGGCAAGCTGGGGGTCTTTCTGGTTTAACATTAATAAAGATTCTGCAGATCAAATGTGTCAGGAGTGAGAGCTGTACAATGTCATTGTGCTCAGATGGAGCTAAGGCAGGGATGGGCAATTATTTGGGCTGGAGGACCAATTAAGAAGTTTGGGTGAGCTCTTGCAGGCTGGGGGAGGTGGGGGTGTGGGAGGAAATAATTGATCCCATCTGGCCCTG
Source organism: Alligator sinensis (assembly GCF_000455745.1). Taxonomy (NCBI): domain Eukaryota; kingdom Metazoa; phylum Chordata; order Crocodylia; family Alligatoridae; genus Alligator; species Alligator sinensis. Next base: position 693,914 of record NW_005842784.1, on the reverse strand, counting down.
GCCTATCCATCCCACACCCACTGCCAGGGGCAGCAGGTAGGTGGGGTTTCCATGAAAACCAGCCTGGGAGACCCAGGGGCAAGGTGTGCTCAGCAGAGTGGATGGAATGGGGCTGCAGGCAGACTGGAAGAGGCATCCAGGATCAAGAAAGGCGGATGGAGTCAGGGCTGGGATGACATGGCAGTGACAGCATGGGGTCAGGATTGTGGGCAGGAACATGGGGGGTGTGGATCACAACTCTGCTCCACGCTCTGGCCCTGTGTTGCCGCCACCCTGAGATCCTTGCCCCGGCTTTGGCCCCACCCAGCCATCCCACTCCAAGATGCTGCTTCCTACATGCCTAAAGCCCCATCTCATGTGCCTGGTTGAGTGCACCCTGCCTGTAGGGTCTCCAGGCCAGTCTCCATGGAGACCCCATCTACCTGCCTGCTCTATCCAGCACCTCTGGCAGTGGGTGCAGAGCAGATGGGCATGGGGAACCTGGGCAGCAGGCAGGGTCCAGCAGTGGTGGCAGTGGGCATGTACCTACTCCCAGGCAGGGGCAGTGAGGGCTGCCAGGAAGGTGAGTCTGGCCACCACACCACACTGCCCCCGCTGTGTGGTCCCATTGCCCAGTCCCATGGACTACAGTTCCAGGTGTGCCCAAGAGCTTTGTCTCTGCAAATGGATCTTACTTAAAAAACCTGTCAGAATAGAATCTAGCTCATTCTCCTTTGGCAGTATTGGTACTGCAAGGCTCATGGGTAGATAGCAGGGAAAGCCTATTTTTGCCACTACAGTAAATCTGTTTCTGAAGAGGATACCATGAATAAGATGGTCACTTTTCAGAGAAGATCCACATTGTAACTGCAGTCTGCCTTAAGCTTCAATGGAAAGATTAAATGAAATACTCATCTCTGTGTGGTATTTCTACTGCTTTTGTCACAGAGCTGTTTGAGTTTCTTTACTCACTAGCACCTACAATGGAAATGATGACTCAGGGAAGCTGCAAATTATTAATCTACTCTTTAGCTACCATTTATTATTTATTAAGCACTGACATGCAGATTCCATAAATAAGATGTACATGTGAAAATACCATAATGCCTAGATTGATAATCTTAAAAGTTTGGGTTAAGAATGATGGAAAAGGTATGTGGGTACCAATCACAGAATCACACCACAGGTAATGAGAGGAAAGATGGTCCAGTAGTTGGGGACCATCAGTGTGACTGCATTAAAACTCACTGTGCCTGAATTCAGTTTTTTGCTTTCCCATGGACTTCCTATGTGACCTTTCAAAAGTCAGTTCTCTATTGTCTTGCTTTAGGCTGTCTATCCCAATGGTGATCCACCCAGGACAGGACTTTTCAAACACCTTCTCCTCACAGCAGTTCAGCATAACGTGTGAATATGTGCTCACACACATGCACACACTCAAAGAGGCCTCATAGAGACATTTAGTTTCTTCTGGATAGTTGCTGCTCTCCCAGGAGAAACTACAGGTGTACAGATTTCAGGCTTTTTCTCCCAGAGTAAAAATGGCCACTTCAGGAGAAAAATAACCTGGGAACAATGAGAGCTAAATCACTTTCAGGAGACTTTCTCTTGGATGAGCAAGTGTCTGTTTATTCTGTGGCTTTTCTCAGGAGAGAACATAGTGCTCTAGCATCCACCACCGCCACCCTGGGAGACAGTGTGTTGCTCGTTGGACTCTTCACTAGCTGGCCCCTGCTGCTCCAGCAGGGAGAAGAACATGCCCCCTTCACAGCCTCCATATTGTGCTATAGGGAAACACAGGATGGGCATGGGCAATCTGTGTCAGCCACTCAAGGCTTCCCTATGCATCGGTCATGGGCAGATTAAGGGAGCCTGCAGAGCATGCTGAGATATGTGCTCACATATTCCTCCCCCTCACCCCCAGCTGCACAGTGCTAGCACTGCAAGCTGTTCACTGTTCAGAGCCTTAGCATTCAAATGTCTGTACATGCAGCTCTAAGTAAGTTTCTCTACCTAGAGAACAAACCTGGGAGAATTCTCCAAGATTATTTGAATGCATGTATGCAGCCAGTATGATCAAAAAGCAGTACACATGAATCACTTCCTTTGCTTCTCTGAAAGGGGCAGTGCACCAGTTACCTAACTGGGATAAATACAACCCTGTAAACAAAATATATTTGCAGATACCATTATTAATGTTCCTGTTTGTAGTTTTAAGATAAAAAATATGAGATAGAGGTTTCTCAGGAATATTATCTGGGGGGATTTTTATTACTGTGCTGCTATATATGTACTGATGACATTTCAGACATCTAGTGATAATCACAAATATTTTTTTTTTCCATTTGAGCATATTTTTGTCACATTGGTATCATGGTTTCCAATCTGTACATAGGCTCCAATGTCTCCTAGGGGAACATCTGCTTTAAATGTTGTGGAGAGAAACAGGCAAGAGAACTAGAAAACAGGAAAAAACTACCCACAGGGAAAGACGAGGCTGTCAAAACAGAGATGGCAGCACACGGAGCCTGCCGAAAAAGAGACAGCAGCTCAGGAAGAAGAAAGAATGCTGCAGGAATGGCATTTTTGGAGCAGCTGTTCCATGAGAATAGAGCAGCCCCAGGAAGCGAGGAGTGGGGTGCAGGAGAAGACAAGTGGGAGAAAGGCGCAGGAGGTGGCCCAGGACAGTGGGCGAGAGCCGTGGAATTCACGAGAGCCAGCTCCAAGTGGGGAGAAGAGCTTGGCTGGGCTCTATTGAGCTGTGGGACTGCAGCTGAAGAGGCACTATGGGGAGGAGCAGTGCAAGTGGTGGGAAAGCTCTGACCGAGATGGGCATACCACAGGAGAAGTGGCTACCCTAGACAGGTTCCAGCTGCAGCTGGGTTTTTTTTCTTTTTTCATTTACTTTGATAATATTTGTGTTCTTTGAACCCAAGGTGGGTCCACAGGAAGAGGGTACCAGGGTAGCAGCAACCCCATGCAAAAACCAGAAAAGGGCAGGACTGCCCAGAGAAGAGGCTGTGGCCAGAATCTGGCCATGGGCAAAACAACCTGGCAAGGGAGGCACAGGTTGAGAGACTGAAGGGGAGTCAAGCCCTGGGAATAAAAGTCCCAGACAGGAGTTTTCCCTTTTGACTTAAACTATTTAAAGCATGTCAGTAGAGGGCAAGGTACCCCGAGAAAGTGGGGCAAGTAAGGTCCTCCTGCAACTGTACACGAGACTTACTTGATGCTGAGGAAGTCAGGTGGTCCGCTCTCTTCCGTGTCATTGAGACTTAAAAGATCACACCTAGCCTGAAAGAAAATAAAGTTATATCACTCATGATAGGCTATGACTATAATCAGCGGCGTAACATCTGGCATAACATCTGGGTGGCACTAGGACAGTATAGGGGAGGCTGGAGCCCCAGAAGAAATCCCTGCATGGGTTGCCTTTAGCTGACTGCGGTAGACAACAAACAGCACCTCCTGACTAGTAACATCAATGAAAAATCAAGACGTGGCAGGAAAGAGTTGGACCTCACCACAGCGAATTACAAGAAAATAATAGCGGGATGAACAAATCGGGCCAAGAAGGCTCTGGTTGCTAAGTACTTAATCTCAGTCAGAGATAACCCTCCCACAAGTGTCTTTTCCTTTTCATCATTTTTTGGTTCTGTTTTAAGGGTGATAGTATCCTTCCTGTTTTGGATGGTCTTGCCTTTTATTACATAACTTGTATAGCGGTGCTGTGGTTTCTGCTACTCTTGATATAAATTGTGATAGGTAGGTCACCAGGTCTAAAGTGAATCAGATCTGATGCCTCCCTTTTTCTGTGATGTGAACAAATTCATTTACTTGCTCTACACTGATGTGCATTTTGTTGTTATTTGGCTTCAGGTTGCAGCCCCTGAATCTTGTGACTACTGCTATTAAGTTTCTTGTGCTCTTAGGTTCCGAAGCTATTACATACATCTGGTATTTCATGCAGCTTCTTCTGGAATATCTTCAGGACATTTTCTTCATTTGCCATCCTCTTTTGTCCTATCTGAACTCTAAGTACTCAGATTGAGCATCTAATACACTAAATACACGTGTTATAGATTATATCATTTAGGAAGAATAGGCCATAGGATTCCCACATTACTGCTTTTTTGGTGTCAAAGGATCACTGCAGATTTAGATAACAGAAGTATTTTTCTTCTGTACTGCAATCATTGAACTAATCTATTTTGCTCTTTCCTATTCTTTTTCAATGACATCCAAGTATTCTGCATATTGGAATTTCTTCACTTTTGTCATTACTTTTAAAAGGAATTATCATGTCACTGCATTTATAGAGAGCTTTATGTTGCAATGTCCCTGTGAAGCTCGCACCCCTCTCGCCGCCCAGTCTATCGGGGTTTGCCCCTCCCCTCAACTCGCCTGCCACGACTTGGATGTTAAACGCACTTTAAGAGGGGTCTACAGTGGAGATCTTAGCATGGATGGGGCCTCCCGATAGATGGCGGTACTCACGGTCGTTCGACGCGGTGTTCCACGGGGCTCCGCCTCCCCTACACCCCGTCCACACGCCAGCTGTTGGATGACGCGTTACAGATGTTTCCTGGCCTCGTATGCCAGCCTCAGACCGGTTCCAGGGTTCCAGTCGCTTTCCCTCCCTTCTGAAGGAAGCTTTGGTTTTTTTTGTTTTTTTATAGAAAATATTCCTCCGGGTCAGGAGGAGCTGCAGGGTTATCCCCCTTATTCCAGCTCCCTCCCGGATTCTCCGCTGTTTCCTCTCCCTTACCACAAGCAGGGAGCTCCCTTGCCCCCTGAGTGCAAGCTCCTTCAGGTATTTGCAAGAGTGCCTCCACTTGCCCTCCTAGTCTGCCTCCTGCTCTGCCTCCCATCGGAGGCTTAAAGCCCTTCCCTGGGCTGTCTGCTGGAGCCTCGCAGGCTAGGTTGTTTCCTCCCCGTGCCGGAGCTCGCTTCACGAGCTGCCAGCACGTGCTCTCTCTCTCCAGCTCTCCCCCCGTCCCCAATGGGGTTTTTAAATCTTCCCGCAGCCACCGATATGGCCACTGGGATTGGCTCAGCTGTTCCCCTCGCCGGGAACAGCTGATGCCACAGCCGGCGTAATGCCTATTCATGTGGCTGCAGCTGCGAACGTGGCTCCTGCTCCTGCTGCTCTCCAGGAGGTATGTACGCCCCTCTGGGGGCTTGCTCCCGGGGTCTGGGGTCCGCGGGCTCTCTTCTCTCCCCCTTGAGAGCCTGTGGGGGCCCCTCGCCGCCACAGTCCCATTAAATATCCTATCCCTTTAAACACGGCAAAAAAAAATTTAATTTCCTCTGCTGTGAGGTAGCCTGCCATGTCTATGAGCATGTTTATCAAGTTTAATCGTTTTAAGGCTTTCAGCATTTTTTCTGTCATATTTATTCCATATTAATCTACACACTGACATTTGTCTTTGTACATGCATTTAACACTGTATTCAGCTATTATACAGAATGGATATTGTCCATTACCTGTTATTTTCACTGATATGGATGATGTTTTCTTGTGGGCTAAACTTTTCCTATATCTTGTCTCAAGGATGTAGAAATGCCACAGTGTATATTTCAAGTTTTAAGGTACTTCTTCTGCATGTATTAAGATAATTGAATATGCCTCATCTCTGTCCTTGTCCTTATTCTCTGTTGTAGCCAAAATAAACTTTTGCCTTTGCCACTAAACTAGTCACCTTGCAAGTGTTTTCCAGTTGCCTGCGTGCCCTGTGTTTTTTTCCTGTTTGCCTGTGAAGCATGCTCATGCAAAATGGATTGCTTTCTGGGGCTCTGAGGATGTGTTCCCTACTACTGCCATTCCATTCCCTTTCATGATGCAAACTGCATCTCCTGTAAACATTCTGTTCCTATATATTTGATAAATACTTCTCTAATGCTGTATGTGGTTGCACTTTATAGTTATCTCCTGATCTCTTTCTTGTGTGTGTAGGTTTTGCTGCTTGCACTTCTCTGTTTAATCATGTGTGCATTGTAACAGGTGCTAGTGAGTATACTTTCATCTACTCTTTGGATGTACCATGTGCTCTGAATAGTCTAATGACTTTTTCTAATGTTACATTCTCTCCATTAGTAATTTTTAAGAATGCATGACTAGAAGGATCTCCAGGGTCATCAAATCCAGGCTCCTGCATAAAATTTATTCTTTTTGCCCAATATATATTGTGGGGGCTGCAGACTGCTTATTTGCTTCTGGTCTGCAAAGATCACTTTCTTTATCTCCTCCCATCTATCTCCACAGTGTTTCTGATTGAAGAGTTCATTGGAAGGATATTTCTTGCTGTATTCTGCAGGAAATTTACAGTTAGGATTTTTTTATAGCATGATGTATTGTTTTGACTTAGACAGGTAATGAGAATGGACATCTCTACAGAACAGGGAAAATTAAACAGGCTGTTCAAACACACGCTACTCTCAGCAGCAGAACATGGAGAGAGACAGAAACCAGAAAGGAGCATTATGCATTTGGTTCATGTGTTTATTTAGGATCCTGGCACACATTCATTTAGGCTAAGTACAGACATTCAAAAAGTCTGAGGCGGAACTGATATAACGTATACAGTGGGTGTGTCTACACATGCAAATAATGCAGGATCAGTTTACTCTAAACTACTCTAGAGTAAACTGTCCTGGGCATGCATCTACACAGGCAGGGACACAGGAGCAGATTTGCTGTTCCTAGCAACAGACTGCTCCTGTTCCCTGCAACCATGTGCCAGGCCCCTACAGCAACAATGGCCCATAAGCAATCTCTTACCCCTGCTGCCCAACTGACTGGGAGTGCTCCCAGTTGGCTGTCTATACGTGCTATACTATGCAGTAAGTAATCAAGAGTAAATTTGGTACTTGTATTTTCAGGTAGAAAATTTACTCTCAATTAAAGCAAATTACTGTGCAGTAAGAGTCTGCATGTGTAGATGGTGATGCTTATTGCGCATTAATTAGCTCTAATCTCAAGTAAAGCATTTTGTGTAGATGCGCCCAGTTTTCTGTAAGTTGTGTAGTTAAATCAGTAGCAAATAGAACCCACATTTGCCTTTTGGTGGGGGGAGGGGAAGGGAGGAAATCTTAAACCTACTTCCACCATTTCTAAACCAGTCTCTGTGTGCTGAACTTCTGTTCTGTTATGGTTATAGACTGATTTTGTGTGCCAAATTTCTTTTCTGTTATGGGTATAAACTGGTTTCTGATTATTTATATCAGTAAAAGTGTAATGTCTGTACCTGCCATTAAATGTACAATGGGATCTGATCCTTGATCCCAATAATCATGCCTCCTGCCATGCCAGTTGTGCATGGCAGGAAGTGCAAGGTACCATTCTGGGATTGGGGATCAGATCCAAATCACACCTTTCTACTTGCCAGCACAGGAGGAACCCAGGATCCCCCTGCATCACCAAGTTGAAAGCCAGGTGCCTCCAGGTTCAGAGCCCTAGCCCACACCAGGGCCTGTCCAAAATCCTGGTACAGTGCCTGACTGGAGACAACAATCAGCTGACTGTTGGCCCTGGTGCAACCTGGCTACACATTCAATTTAGACACCAGACAGATGAGCCATAAAACATGTTCTACCTTACCATTTATACCATAATTAACACATTAATGATGACATAAATGTAACATGTAGAGGGAGTCTTAAAGGGACAGAGCATCAGTTATCTAACAGTGACTGAATACAATATATTTTAGGGGCCTGACAATCTTTAATGTATTTGTTCTCACAATAGCTGTTAAGGCATGGAACTTTCCCGTTTTTCAGAGGGGAGCAGAGACACAGGGAGACTGAAGACCATATTTTTAAAAGCATTGAGGTAGACAGGTGGGGCCCATTCTCTGTATGCTAGCTTCCCAATCAGAAGCAGTGTTATTATGTTAGTGTCTTGTTGTGCTTGTACTACTAAGTTCCACTGAAACAAAGGGCCTTTTGGTGATCATGCATCATGGTACTAATAAGCTACACTGCTTCCAACTGAGGATCTAGCATGGGTGCAATGAGTGTGTGTGTGGGCCAGGAGTGACCCGAGCCCTTTTCCGCGCTGCACGCGGGCTGTGGCCAGCAGCCCGGGCACGCCGGGTTGGAGAGGGAAGGCTGTCGAGCTGGAATTAGGCACAGACGCGTATCGGTAGTTTTAAAGATTGTTTACTTACACCGAGATGGCAGTGGTGTAGGCTGGAAAACTTGATTGAGTTGCAGTTACAGACAGACAACACAGACGGTCTCGTGGAGGTTGCTAGGCTCCATGGTGCAGAGCTCCGGATGCTCTGGGTGAACGAGCCACCAAAATAGAAATCGTAAATACGTCTTATAAAAGTCGCGCTCGAAGACGGGAAGAGGTGGGCGGTGGATCAGGCCGCCAAGCTCCTCTGGATCTCACACAGGGTTTCTATTACCCTGCCATGTACCCAGAGTCCCCACGAGATGGATGTGGAGTCCTCTTTGGCTTGGGCGGAAACCGCTCAAGCCTCTTATACGGCTAACAGGCCAATCGTTAGCTGCCACGTGTGAATAATTTAACACTAGCCAATCACGGGGAACGAATTTGCATACCGGTGGCGGGAACTCTTTTGCACCGTGCATTCCTCTTGCAACTCGAGCAATGCACCCTGCAAAAGAAGCTGCAGAAAAGGCGGGAAACTCGTCCCTGCACCGGGGTTTCCTCTTGCTACAGGAAACTCTCCCGTACAATGCTCTGCAACTTGGCGGGGATAATTCTGGTGCCAAAGCACACACACAATCATGCCTTTTGGGTCATGACAGTGTGAAGAGCCTCAGCATAGCAATAGCATATCTCAGTATGGCACATCTCCCTGCTCCCTTATACAGCATAGATGGAAATTTTCAGCTGATGGAAATTTTCCTGACATCAATGGAATACGTAACTTCACACCAACTGAAGATCTAGCCTATAGTTCTATAATTTTACTCATTATAGTGTAAACCAAAAATAATTTTGCCTGATGCAAGCACCAGTGCAAAAGAAGAATCAGCTTTTGATAGCACAACTTCAGCCCTAGGTTTATAGATATTTTACATTTAGTATTACCTAACACAAAACTTTGAGTGGCAAAGAACTATCCTTCTTTAGCTCTACAGAACTGACCATCCATTACCCCTTTGTACTAGACTCAGTGGGCGCACCTACATGTGCACTTTAATGTGCAGTAGCCTATGTGCATTAAAGCATCATGTAAAAAACTGTGCTATTACACTAATGTGCAGTAAAATAGGCTACTGCATGTTAAATGTCACCTAAAAATCATACACAATTGTTACTGTATATTAAGGCAGTCTAATGCATATTTGTTTCATATCTCACATTGGAGGTACTACCTTTAATGTACATTAGGAAAAGTGCCTTAATGCATGTGTAGATGCACCCAGTCAGACACTTACCTGTCCTCCTTTAGTGATATGGTTAGGGCAAAGGAGTTTTGGCTAAGGCTGTATGTATCACAAGTACTGCAAAATAATTTGCTCCTTTTCTAAAATGTGCCCAAAGAAAAGTCAAGGCTGTTCAAAACAAATTGTAGTTGGGGAAAATTCAGATAAGCCAGATGGCAATGTTAGTGATGGATGGTATAGGTAACTTAGGGCTATGCTTGAGTATTCTAACTTGCAAAACTGAAATGCTCTCTATCTCACAGTCTATTGCAGCAGTTGCTTTACACTGTTTAATTGGATGTGTCACTGTTTTCACAAATTAAATACAAACAATGGCATTAATATGTAGGATGGATGTTCCCTGGTTCAGATCCCAATTGAAAATTAGTTCAATAGCTTCTCCTAACCCCCTATTTGTACCATTTCAACCTGAATGCCTCTTTGTTCATAGGTGACCTTTGGTGTTGTAGGACTTAGACAAATTATCCATACTACTGCCTAAATATATCTGGGCATCTGGCTTGAGCCTGTCTAGCTAGACCCCTTATTTTCAAAACCATTCCAGCCACCCCACACATTGTAAAAATAATGGTGTGTTGTGACTGTTGTCCTCCCTCCCAGATGTTCTTATTTTAAATATGGCAATTATGTAATGCTTTACAGTTTGATCTTATGTTTCTTTTCCTCTAGAATTTGTCAGGTTTGGTGGGCTAATCAGTAACCAGGGATGCCAAACATAAGCAGCTAAGAAACTTACAAAGGGCCAGTTCACACTGTGATGGGGGGGCCGTCCTGGGGCTCAATACCTCACTGCCCCTCCTCCCCCACATCGTCTAGGGCAGTCTGCCCTCACTTTTCTGCCACGCCTTTGATATTATCACAAATTTATGTTTACATGAGAGAGGCTGCCCATTTTGTTGCCCTGATGCCTAGGGCCAAAATACATGGCTCCAAACCTTTCCTAATACTGTGTCCCATGCTTCGCAGATGGCATCCAAAATTGTCTACAGCTCCCCCAGCCCTTTTGCTGGGCCACACTCGGCTTCTGGCCCAAACTTGGTCTCAGGTCCCACTCTGTGGGCCTTGGCCTCCTGGCCCCTTTGAGGGCCACACTATCCTGCCCCTCACTGGGACATTCTCTGCACCTCACTGAGCTCACTCTTATTTTGGGCCTCTGGTCCCCTTCAGCCAACCTTGGCCCTGTCTCATGCCCCACTCAGTGACCTGGACCCTGTGCTTTTCTGTCAGGGTGTGCTCCCCTAGAACTTTCCCCTCCATGTGGTATCCACAAGGCAGCGGGGGCTGGGCCTTTCTGGTGTCTCATATGCGCCTTTCACTTAGGAGGCACAGGTGTGGCATTTCCTGGAGACTGCCCTGCCACAGGCAGGCGCACTACACCATCCAAGCCCAGGACCAGAAGGAACCTCCTCCATCTTCATAGCTCCAAACCTAACCTCCAGGTGTTACTGAAGCAGCAGTCCTCAGGCCGGGCAATGTTAATCCTTCAATTCCCCAGTTGCAACTGGGGGCCCTACCCTTGGGTCTGAGCTTATACTCTGACTGTTCAACCCTCCTCCAATCAGGAAGACTCCTAACCATCAGGTGACTTCCTAATTGGGCCTGAGCCTACCTGCTGGCTGCTCCCCAGCCTGCCAGCTCCTCTTAAATTGGCAGGCAGCACTTATGCCCTGCCACACACACAACTGGAGATCAGTGCATAGAAATGTCCCCTGTGCTGTTGTCTCCTCCTTCACTTGGAAGGGCTGTCTGCCTCGTGTGTCTTCCACAAAGTAACAGTGCAGTAGAGCCACAAGTCATAGTGGTATCCTAGCCACGACCTTTCCCCAGCCCATGTCTTTTTGATGGTAGCCAGGAAAAAGTAAAATGGGAGCAACTACATCAGCTATAGTATCTCAGGATATTTTATATATCAGAGAACCTCAGACAAATGGATCCAGCAGCTTTTCAGCCTTTTTGCTGTGGACTGTGGTGTGGCAAGATACTTGGCTCTGAATATTTGTGTAATTCTCTTGGGTTCTTTCTTGGTCTGTCTTTGGGTCAGGCTGTGATAATGACAATGGTCTGGATTTAGCAGCAGTGTAAAGACAAACCCCCCATACAGTCCCTCTTGGAAAGATATCACCTCCAGAAACACTCTCTCTCTATCAGCAACTGGTGCTCCAGGGGAGTGCTTAGGTCAGGATGCAGTCTCTGTTTGGATAATGAACTTCTCCTCAAACATACCTTCACTGTTCTGTGTATGCTAGTTCCCCATACAGGAGTAGTGTTATGTTAACTTCTTGCAGGGCTCATACTACTGTGCTGAGAGAAAGAGATCGTTGGTGAGAAAACACAGTTTTGCAAAGCAGTGCAGGGAATGGGGCTGATAGTCTTAAAAATTCCAAAAGAAGTTTATTATTTATCCTATTTATTTGTAGCTCAAGATGGCAATTGTTTATAGGGTGACCATATGTCCCCTAGTTTCAAAATGGGAAACCATGCTCTCTGGCACACTCAGCTGTCTATGAGCTCTGGTCTCAGCTGGATATTGGGAGCAGAGGGGAAGGATGCAGACCACCAGAAAGTTTGGGGGGAGGAGGTGAAAAGTACCAGGATGGTCCCATGTTAAACACAAGTCTTGACTGTCCCACTAAAAACAGGACAAAAACATTAATTTGACCAAACTGACAGGATACCCAGGACAGGTTTTTAAAATGGGATGGTCCTACTGAAAACAGGATGTATGGTTACCCTAAGTATTCAATATTTGAAATTCAAAATTTAGACTGTGTTGGTTGGTTTTACATGATAGTACAGTCATGTGGTATTGTTTCTACTATTTAATATTTATGTTATAATCCTTCCCAGCAACTGTGTTCCAGATTGCACTTCTTAATTTGTTTAATGCAAATACTTTCTAATATTCCCTTAAAATGCATGTGTTTTCCACATTATCATTTGGTAGTGGGTTTGTGGAAGATGAATACCTGATTTGGACATGATGGCTGCCAAAGGATTTAAAAATTCAGAAGACTATTCACAGAAAAATGTCCTATTTACCTAGATCTGGACAAACTAGAGATTTAGACAGGGTCTTTAAACACTAATTGCCTGATGAGAATGATTGGTCATTAGCAGAGAATTTTAATTATATTTGACAGTGCTGTAAGTAGAAAAAAATAGTATCATTGCAGTTAGGTAGATGAAACATAGGGCCTTATCCTTACTTAGTATAAGCCTCTGTTGAAATCAACTGAGCAGCACCAATTTACACCATCTGAGAACCTGGCCTCATCATATAAGCAAATCATTCAATAGAAAAGGTACAAAACTTTGTATCAAGCAAGCCAGAGGAATTCCTTTTTCTCATCATATAAATGTAGAGCTGTGTTTTTAATAGTTTATAAAATTATGATAAGTTCTTTTAGGCCATTTAAAATGGATCATCTTAAAATGGTATTAAGGATTAAAATGGGTCTATCTTGTATACCTTAATGTCCCCCTCACAGGCTGTTCAATGTTATCAAAAGGTGATTTTAGAAGTTTGTAATAAATACGCTCCTTTGGGGAAGATTAGGATACATGGTGGGAGTCACCATCCTTCTGCTACCTCCAATTTACTGAGCTCTAACAAAATTAATTACATTAGGTTTCCATCTAACTCTAGGATGTCAGCAGTACTTTCTCACCTATTGTTTAATAAGGAGATTGTTTTCAAGGTAAAACATGTTCAAAAGAATTTTAACGTAGTTTATTATTCAGATATTAGCCTACAAAATTAATCAAATACGGTCCCAAATCCATAAACACTTCAACACAGCCTTAGCTTTAAACCTCTGAGTAGATACTTTAACTTCAAAGTAAAGTAAATAATATACCTGTAAGCCTGTATAGGATCATGGTCTAGGATTTCTAAGTATAAATAAATTAATGACATCTTTTTCTTCCATCAAGCTATTCATGGGCTTTACTGCCACAGTCCACTGCATTATTATTACTCCCAACCTCTCTCCCCAACTCCTCCATTATTATGCCCTTTCATTCTGAAAAGTGGCTAAAATAGGGTTGTAATAAACATGTGTGCGATTATTTCTTTTGATGTCTCTATCATCTGTTGAAGGCTCGAATCAGCAGGCAATTGTATTAGGATATTGAAATAATTTCTTTTTAATTTCTCTATAGCATGTATGTTCTTGGGTGATTATGAGCCTTGGTCCCATGGGAGTTCTGGATACATGAGAAATGGAGGATGGAACTATTAGATCACATCATCATAAAAGAGAGTAAGCTGGAATCTTGTTTTCTTTCTTTGGCATCATCAGTGGATTTATTTGTTAAGTTTCATAGAGAAACATCTGTGCAAACTTGGGAACCTCCATGTCACTTGTCTTCTTTCCACCATCATTTTCAACAATGATAGTAAGACTTTTGATATTTTTTCACAAATAGCACTTAAGAAATTCAAACTTTTTACTTCCAAGTTTTCTTTACTGGCTGCTGCTCAAAACATTGCTGTTATTTCTATCATCCCAATAATAGTGGGACTCTTTTCAGATATGAATCTAGCATATGCATCTAGTAGAAAGGTCTGATTTGGATTTTTAATAGAAATACTAATTGAAATATTATAGTTAATAAATTAATACCATTGGGAAGGCAGAGGGTTCTCTGCCTCTATTTCATCTTCACTAGGCTTGAAGGCTGCAGTACTGACACCACATAAGTCTGTGAATTTCAGTCCAGAATCCTATTGACTGCAGTAGGACATATCCTTTCATTTATTTGGAGCATATGCACAAATATTTGGAAGATAAGGACAGTATATTATAAATCATCTAAGAATTCACTTGAAAATTCCACTGGACCACTCCTTGCAGTATCATCTTTTACTCATATACACACTCTGGACTATAGACATATGGACTACCAACAACATGTGTGGAGTTGGAAAATGTTTATTGCCAACATCATTCCTCTAAGCAAGGGGTGATCATACTTCCTAATAAACATGTACATAAATAGCTGTACTGCATCTACTAGGCAAATTGATGAGTGAAATGTGTACTTAGAATCTAAATAATGGATCCTATTTGGATCCCACTCCAGGATCTGGTCCTACTACTGTAAAACCTGAGAGGCCGTCTCTAATTCTAGTAAAATTATACTAATCAAAAGAAAGGCCAGAGCCTGTCACCTTTAATTGAATGAATCTCACACTGATGTCAATTAAACTTACTTTTCTCATTGAGTTCCTGGACAATTTATTTTAATTCAACATCTTTTGTTTGTATTACAGAAGTATAGATTTTTGACACTGCTGAAGAATACCTGTCATACTCTCCACCTTTTCTATAGTATTTACAGCATCAGAAATTATCAGTAAACAAATATGTTCTAGCAATAAGGGTGGGCAAAATTTGTGTGTGTATATAATTATACACACCCACACACACATTTTACATATTGTTATATATCATTATTTATACATTTTATATATATATATATATATATATAATTATATACCATTATTTATACACTAAATATATATATAATGTATAAATAATGATATATAACAATATTTTAAATGTATAATGTATATGTGCATATATATTATATTATTATATATTATACATTATATAAATATATATCATGTTTATATATAACAATATATATAACATTGTTCTCCACAAATAGTATAGGCAACACGTCTTTTTATTATGCTTTGATTAAGACCTTGACACTGAACTCCTACTGAATGGTATTGATTGCAGTAATTAATTTATACCTTGTTCTGAACACATATCAGCACATGGGCCTTCTCTATGATAGCCATTTATTGCTCCAACAATGAGGTTAAGCAGCTGGTGCTTTAAACTGCTTGGTACAAAAGATATAAAACTATTTGCTTGTGATATTAATCCAGGATGACCTGATAAAACATGACAGTAAGAGCTTTTCCCAAAGAAGGAACCTACCTGCCCTTTGCAGCACCCCCTGCTGACAGTCTTCTATAAATTAATTAATGTACAGCTAAATTATCTTACCCAGATGTTATCATTCAGTAAATTGGCATCTGCATTCTTGTACCCACTGATGTGAATTTTAGTTTGCAAAAGCCATCTATCTCAAACCTGCAGCTAAAACATTTCCTCTATTTTCACTGAGTGAATACTAGCTGCATTTTAGATATCTGAATTTAAGGTATGTGCAATCAAAACAACTGTTTATTAAAAACCGACTGGTAGAAATGAGCTATCACAGAACATATTTACAGTAAAAAAAATCAAATTTAAGCAGTTCATACATAGTAGAAATATAAGCTAAATAGAAAATTCTTTATGAAGCTGAACAATTAGATAGTCTAATGGAGTTTATAAATTAATATGCTAAGAACCATGACAAAGATTTAAAAAAATCACTAGCCACTTGAGTGGGAATGGTATTATTTTAAATGCAGTTTGAAACAACTTTAAAGAGTCTGTTTATCAAAGTGCTAAATGTACATCCTCTGGCAATCAGTCCCTGCACAGGGTTTTTGAGAAGGGCACCAACAAGTGCTGATTACTTTTTAATATTTTATATATTTTATATTTAAATCTGTCTACTACAGTTTGGGTGGGGATGTGGGGAGCGGGAAGATTTCAAAGAAATTTATTGCACATTTAGATCTAGAGATACTTAGAAACAACCTACATGTAAAATTCAACAACTTTTTTTATTAGTGTCACTGATTGCATGCATAGATCTGGACCAATCAAGCCCCTATAGAACTATCATAAAGGGAAAAAAGGGTTACAGGAGAAGACATGGAGCAGGAAATATAGGTTTATACAATCAAAGATAAGAAAAACAGCATGACAGTAAGGTATAACAGAACAAAGTCTTTTCAATATAGATCCAACGCTCACTGAACAGAACAAAACTCAGACACTACCATGGTTAATTGTCATAGTGGGATATTGGTAGTAACTATTGGTTGAACCCTGATTCACAAATTCAATACATATCTGAGGAGTGAACTTGGTAGTCGTGTTGGTCTGAGACAAGAAGACATACAAAAAACTGGAACTCTTGGTTCCAAAATGATACCTTTTATTAAACCAATTGGAAAATTGCAAGAAAATTGTCCTTTTCTGCAAGCTTTCGAGATCAAAGTTGGTTTCATCAGGCTCTGGGAAAAGTATAGATGGTACAAGATGGTAAAAAAGTCCCCATAGGCAGGAAATAAACTTCATTTTTGCAGAGGGAGCTGAATATGGAAGGCTGTCCCTCTGGGTCCATCAGACCCCTGTCCAAAAGCTGCATCCATCTGGATCCATCCAGCCCTGCCCAAAAGCTGCATCCATTGGAGCCAGAGGGAGACAGCATTCCATCTGCAGGAAAGGACTTGCTGGTTACAGTGGACAATATGCTGAATATGAGTCAACAGTGTGCCCTTGTTGCAAAGAAGGCTAACGGCATACTGGGCTGCCTTGGTAGGTGCGTTGCCAGTAGGTCAAGGGAGGTGGTTATTCCCCTCTATTCAGCACTGGTAAAGCCACATCTGGAGTACTGTGTTCAGTTTTGGGTCCCCCACTACATAAAGGGTGTGGACAAATTAGAGAGAGTCCAGAGGAGGACAACAAAAATGGTGAGGGAGCTGGGGGATATCACTTATGAGGAAAGACTGAGGGAACTGGGCTTATTCAGTCTAGAGAAGAGAAGTCGGGGGAGGGGGGGGTTAATAACAGCCTTCAACTACCTGAAGGGAGGTTCAGAAGAGGATGGAGCTAGACTGTTCTCAATGATGGCAGATGACAGAACAAGGCACAATGGTCTCAAGTTGCAGCAAGGGAAGTTTAGGTTAGATATTAGAAAGAATTTTCTCACTAGGAGAGTAGTAAAACACTGGAACAGGTTACCCAGAGAGGTGGTGGAATCTCCATCCTTGGAGGTTTTTAAGACCTGGCTAGACAAAGCTTTGGCTGGGATGTTCTAGATGGGAGTGATCCTGCTTTGAGCAGGGGATTTCACTAGATGATCTCCTGAGGTCCCTTCCAACTCTAATTTTCTATAATTTTATGACTGATGCTTTTGCTTGTTTTCAGGAAAATTGGGTTTGATTAACCAAAATTATGGACATTTGAAAGTGTATACTGAGCACATGCAACAGAATGTGACACTGTACGATGAACTAGGTGTGTGATATATAAATACAGGTTGGCATTAGGGCTGTGCAAAGCTTCGGGTGCTGATTTGATCAATAGATTTCATAGATGTTAGGGCTGAAGGGACCATGAAGATCATCAAGTCCAGTCCCGTGCCTCAGGGGCAGGAAGTAAGCTAGGGTCAGAGGACCCCAGTAAGATAAGCATCCAAGCATTTCTTGAATAAGTCCAGAGTAGGTGCCTGCACCACATCTGGAGGGAGTCTATTCCAGGTCCTGGGGGCTTGGACAGTAAAGAAATTTTTTCTTCTGTCCAGCCTAAAATGCTCTTAGAGGAGTTTTTGACCATTGGTCCTTGTTTTTCCTTGGGGCGCTCTGGTGAGCAGACATTCTCCCAGATCCTAATGAACATCCCTTGTGCACTTATAGGTAGCCACCAGGTCCCCCCTGAGTCTGCACTTTTCCAAACTGAAGAGTCCCATGGCTCTCAGCCTCTCTTTGGAGGAGATTCAGCCCAATTCAGTGGCCAAATCTCTGAATCCAAATCAAATCGGGGGACCAATTAAAAGGTCTGAATCGATTTGAAGCTCTCCAAATCAATTCAGAAAAGATTTGGAGAGCTTCAGTGATTCAGGCAGTCCCCAATGGCTGCAGCAGGGAGCTGAACCCAGACTCCATGCTGGTAAGTAGGGAGCAGGGGAGGGGGGCCTGGAGGAGGGGAGAGGGGACCATGGGGGGCCCCTGCCAGGCCCCAGCCCCTGCCTGCTCTCCCAGCCCCCTGACCCTCTGAGTGCCCCCTGCGTGCCCCCGACCCCTGCGTTCTGTCCCAGCCACCACCACCCCCAATGGCTGCCCCAGCTCCCGATTGTTTAAAAAAAAGCCTGCACTCACTGGGTGCTGCCAGGTGGGGAGGGGGGAGTGGGAATCCCTGCTGCCCCACACCATGTGGGGGGTTCTTCCATGAGCCCCCTGACCCGCACCCGCTCTCCCAGCCCCACCCCATGGCTGCCCTGCCCACCCCAGCTCCCAGACTTTTAAAAATCAACACAACAATAATAAAAGATATCAGATTCACCCAAAGAACCTTGTCTGCCTATGTCCTTAGACGAACATGGCTAAAACCTACATCCCTGGCTAATATTAATTCATTTTGGTTCCAATCTGAACTGATATTTTGAGGTTGTTCCATCCCTAGTTTCAGTTTTACAAAGTTTAGCTTAAAATGTTTTCCTTCTTATTTTTCAGTTAGATTCTTTGTTTTGGGTAATTCTTTAGTAGGCTGCAGCTAAACTAGTACTATATTTTGATGCAGGTAATAAAACATATGCCCTAAACTCTCAGTAACTCAAGCCTGTCCTTAACCTACAGTATCCATTGGAGCTGCATCCTTTGGAGTTATTTATATTTGGAAATTTGCATTTAAAGGACTTTAGTTACTTTGTTTAAAACTGCCATCAGATTATGATTAGCTACAGTAGCCAGCAGGTCATTCAAGCATGAAAATCAGGTACATGCTAGGCACTTACATGTATCATACAAATGAATGTTAATAATCTCCTTATTGTTGCAACAAGGAGGCTTATGAGGAGTGCTGCATTGCTTTTCCAGCATCCAGCAATTATTAAAATATTGTTGCAAGGTCATGAACAACATTGCAACCCATCTAGGCTATAGATAAATATCTGTCCTTTCCAAACACTATATGAAAACAGCTGTTAGTTATTACAGTTTGTTGTTAATGATTCCTTGTCTCTTCAAAGTCAGTTGGTTTTAGGTAATATAGACCTATTATTTAGGTAATATAAACTTGGCTGTTTGAAAAATATCAGCGGTCTGCAGCAACCATCTTGGTTATATTTGGATACTGGAGCTGATAGTTGTTGTTAATTGGTAAGTTTAATATTTTTCTTCCTAATGTTTTGAATAAAAGTTTGTGAATTCCTTGGATGATGGAAAATAAGTTATTCTCTGATCTAGTTTAAGCTTCTACTATTAAACAAGCAGTAACTCAAATTGCCCAGTATCTTCATAAGTTATTTGATTAAAGTTCATTATATTCCCCTTTTCATTATGGAACCTGTGAAATGAGACAAATAAGCCAGTATCCATTCACTTGGAGTAACACACGCTTCTTGACAAGAAAAAGCAAAGATGTACATAGTCTATAGTCCACTTGAGGAGATGAATAAAAATAACCCTCACAATCTAAAGAGACAGGGACTGCAAGGAAGGTGTATATTTAGTCTACCATAATTGCTTATTACATTTTCAATTATTTTCTAGCTTCTTTTAATGATATCATAAGCAGAGAAAATATTGAATGTGGTTATGGAGGAAGCGTACATTCTTATCTCATAGTGTTCAAATTCCAGTGACTTTAGTCGAGGTATAACTTTATCCTGCAAGATGCCAGATCATCTCACCTAACCAGCAAAGCATTTACACGTGTACCTACCTTAAACATTTGAATGGAACCATTCACTTAAAAGAGATTACTCATGCGCTTAGATTTAAGCATATGCATAAGTGCATGGTTGGAATGGAGCCAGAATGGTCACTGACTTCTATACTTATTCTTGATTTTCTCCAGTAAAGGAGGATAAAGTATTGCTTGCCTCATTCACAAAAAACATCCTAGAGATAAATTGGACAAAATAAACCCTGCTGCCATATTTCATTTAAAAACATTAAAACTAATGAGGACATTTCAATTTCAGTCTTTTACTCCTCTTGCCAAGTGATGCTTATATGGCATAATGCTTCTGTGGACAAATACATTGTGCAAGTGCATTCCCTAGGCATATTGACAATTATTTCTTATATTCCCCTATCCACATCCCAGATCTGGATCTAAAACCAATGGAAGATCATTATTGGCCAACTGAGACAAAGTCTCACTCACTGGGTGCATCTACACAAGCTATGTTAATGTGCATTAGTCTAATTTAATGCTCATTATGGGCATACATCCACACGTGCATGCCCTTAATGCACATTAAAAATGGTGAAATTAGGCTAATTGCAAATGCAAATGCACGTATCAAATTTAAGTGCAATTAATTAAAGCGCATTAATGCACGTGCAGATGTGATCCAACGCTAACTTTAGTGCCGGGTCCATCCAGCCACTAGGGGCACATGGCAGGGCTGCAGTGACTGGGCACTAACTTTAGTCCCAAGTCTCTGCACATGTAGACACCTGCCAAAAATGGCTTAATGTACAGTAGCTTAATGCACATTAAATTTAGTCACGGTTAAATGTACTTGTAGACACACCCAATTCGATAGGATTTCTCTGTTTGCATGAAATGTAGTAATTTCTGAGCACTCAATCTGATCAGTTACAAAATTGCAGGGAGTGTTCTAGGCTTTAACTGATAGAACCCAGTTAACCTTAGGAGGAAAACAGAACAGAGCTACTGTCTTTGGCTTTCGCTTTGGATTTGGCTTTGTCTTTGTCTTTGTCTTTGGCTAGCAGGCCCAGCAGCTTCAAGTTTGAAGAACAAGTTGTAGGCTTCCATTAACACCTTCCTGCATAAAACTGCCCCTTTCGTCCCAGTTGAGGCTACCATGTTGACACCCTGAATGATTTAGGTCCCAGGAGAAAAAGGCAGGAAACAACGATAGATGGGAAGGGAAGTATATACAGGGCCTCTGACGCAGAGTGGCAGGCAGGGGGGTGGGAGGGAATGAGGTCACACATAGTCCCTGACATAGGGGAGAAAAAGAATGGAAATACACAGAATTCATGATGGGAAATGCGGGGAAGGCAGGAGAGGGTAGTTTGCAGAAAGATCCAGGTATGGAGGAAAGGAGAGAATGAGGAACACACAGAGCCCTTGGTATGAGACACTAGAAATGGAAAACTCTGGTACAGGAGAGGGGGGAAATAAAATCATGCAAAGATCCTGGTTTGGGATAGAGTAAGGTCCAGTGGTATTGGTGGAGGGCCCTGGTATGTGGCAGAGGTGTAATGGAAAACATGTAAAGTCTTTTATTATAAGGGTCCAGGTATGGATGGGTGGGTGGTTGCAGGCAGTCACTGAAATAGGTAGGTATGGAAGAGTAGTGCACAGCAAGCTTAACGGAGGAGTTGGAGAGGTGTCATGAGCCTACCTTCAGAACAACAAACTCAACCTATGCAACCAGCAAAACAGTCTTTCCAGTGACTTTCATGACCTGTTAATCAGGTATGCTGAGGGGAGAAATTTCACAAGAACTGTGCCACTTTTAAAGCTGAACGCTCCACACTTTGGTAGGCATACCAACTGAGAATCTGACCCGTAGTTGCTTATAGAATCAGGTGTAGTACGTTTGGTTTTTTTAGAGGAAGAAATGATTTCCAAGGCCAACTTGTTCTTTTCTTATGTTTAAAGCTAACCAAGAGAAAATGTTTGTTTATCATACTAGGATTTGTGTGTGTGAATAGAGTGGTGATTTTCTCTTTAAAAGCTCCACCATGGGTGAGCTTTTTTAGTATAAATTAAAGCCGTTAGTTTACTATGTGATCTATTGGACTGACTGACAATCGATGACAATGTTTTAACAAAATGGGAACCCTCACAAATAAATCATTTTAATTCTCATCCCAAATTGCACGCAACTCTCCAGGCTTCTGAAATGTTTTTATAAAGATACTGTTTACACAGATTTAATCAGTTGTGTCACTGGGGCACAGCAAAAACAGCAATGTGACCTGCTGAGATTTAGCACCAGATTGCGATTTACAATCAAGGCAACAAGAGTCACTGAAGTGCATAGCTCCCGCCCCAATTACTAATTAATCAGACCCAAAGAGGTCTCCATAAAAGGCACAGTATTCATCTGTGAGTCTCATAAATTCAAAGGGCTCCTCTATTTTTTAAGTAGGAAAGGTGACCTATGAAGATACTGCAGTTAAGAGCTGGTCCTGAGAGAAAAGAGTGGCAAAGTTCCTCGTTCCCCCACTATCTTTTTATGCTATTTTTAAATAGGACGGCTATAAGTCAGAGTACACAAAATCCCAACATTGTTATAAAGCCAGTATGAAGTGATATTTGGATGAAATCTAGAAGCACATACTTTTTCTTGTATTTAGGTATACCTTTTTTCTCAACTTGCCTGTTTCCACAGAAAGTAACATGATAATATGAGTTTGGGGGGCAGGTGAGGGATGTTATATGAATGTTTTAGCTCACCAAGGCTTTTAGAGCCTGTACATTTGTTTCAGTTAATCCTTAACACTGAATTTTTTTTAATTATTTGGATATTTCAGATTTGATCACCAGGGACCACTATCATGATCAAATCCTAACTGATAGTCAGACTAACTGTGCTGAGCCCTATTATCATCAATAGGGTACTGCAGAGGGGCAGTACTCTCATCTGGGCTACTATCAAGTACAGGTTCAGGCCCTATGCAACTAGAGCCCTTAAAAGGTTGTGTTTTTCAAATCAGTTCATACATTGCAGAATGCTGTAATGGGTCAAATCCTTTTTCTCTTGCATATGGTTTCCTGTTATTTTCACTGGGCTCCATTAGTGTGACTGGGAATTATGTACCATATATAAACATTAGAATACATAGCTATTTTTATGATTATTATTTAGATTTATATCCCGCCCTACTCAGGCTAAGAGTGACTTACAATAAAAGACTAGAATAGAGGCAGTAGAAACTCTAGTTCCCACTTGGCAAGCAACCACATCAGTCTTGCACTTGTGAAAGAGACCTTAGATGCAACAATCAGGTAGGTCATTCATTCATGTAGAATGGTCATGTATTCATAATGTCCAGTTCTAAACTATTGTCTTTGATTTTCAGCCTGTTGGAAAAACAAATGCAGACAGACACATTTAGTTTCATGCTGCATCCAGTTACAACAAGAGTGAATTTAGCTAAGGTACGAAGTGGGTGTGCCTGCATGAGAAGCTTTACTGCACAGCAGGGAGCCTGGGGAAATTCTTGGTCTCTGCTGCCCTTGCCCAGGCCACAGGCTACCTGTGCCAAACTGCCTGCACCCTGGTTCCACTGCCTGGCATTGCAGTGACGCACGGCTGCCAGGCCCATGCCATCCAGCCCTACAAGCTGCTGCAGGCTCCTGCCAGGCCTGCCAGCACCCAGGCCCAGCTGCAGCCAACTCTTGGCCACTATGGCCAGAGCCAACTGCCTGCAACCAACCCCCAGCAGTCTGTCTGGACCCTACAAGTGTTGCAGTGTCTTGCCTCACTGTACGGCGCATAGTCCTGTGCTGTACCCTAAGCCCAGCAGCACAGGGACAACCTCACAGAGTCCTGGAGAGCTGGTGCAGGAGCCCCGATGGCATTATCACTGATACCATACACCATGACCCAAGGCCCCAGCTGGTCACAGGAGGAGACAGGCAACCTCATGGCACTGTGGGACAAGGCAGAGGTGCAGCAGCAGTTCATGCAGGGCAGGTGCTCCAACACCCATGGCTATGAGGGGCTATCAGGCTAGATGTGGGAGCACAGGCACAACTGGTCAGTGCAGCAGTGACACATACAGGTCAAGGCCTTGCGGGCACACTGGGTTTCCATCTCTGACCACAACTGCTAGTCAGGGAGTGCCCTCAAGTCCATGCCCTTTATGCGGCAGCTGACAGAGATCCTCATACTCCGGGATTCAGGCTGCAGCCATGCTGTGTACAGCAGCAAGAGCAGCTTGCTTGAGCACCTGCCCCGGCCTGGCACCTGCAGTGACATGTTACCAGGGACGGGTCCCTTGGAGCACTAGCAGCCTATCCTGCTGAGCTCCCTGGCCACAGCCTCCACCAGCAGCCTGGGAAGCTTGGGTCAGCACTTGCCCTGACAGCTCCACCTCAGCCCCAGCTGCGAGGTATGGACAGCCATGTCACTGACAGCCACCAGCATCAGCTCCTCCCTGGAGGGGGCCCATGCCTGGGCACTCGCATGCCACACCTCATCATCTGGAGAATCTGCCTGGAATCTATCACTGCCAGCTAGGATTGAGCAGAGCCACTAGTCATGCCAGCCCTGACCATGTGGTAAAACCCACACTGGTGGGAGAGGCCACCCCACCCTAGCCCCTGCCCCACTCCCTGTCCCCTGCCCCCAGATCCTGCCCCTTCCCCCACTTCCCTGCCTGGTCCAGCCACACTCCCCTGGCCCATGGGCTCCCCCCCAGCACACAGGGAGGCAGGAGACAATGCTATGGTAGCCCTCCAGGTAGTGGTGGAAGTTTCAGGGAAGCCCGGGATTGCCCCCTGCACTGTTGAAGATCAGAATCCCATGCCAGGTGTGCAGGTTCGCCCAGGGCACCGTGGCAATCATCATCAGCAATGCAGAGTGGGTTGGGCACCCCTCAGTCCATGAAAACAGCTCCTTGTGCAGTGCCTGCAATATGCACAGCAGGGACATGCTCAGGATGCAGTGCCAGCAGGGAAGGGCTGGCCCCATGGCACCTCTTCAGAGAGGTCCCCTGCAGGGAGCTTGGGGGAACAGGCATTTCCCTGTCGTCCAGGAACCCCACACCCAGCAAGCCTGGGTACCATGGACTTGGTGGCAGCACAAGAGACTGGTGGGCCTGCAAGAGGAGAAGGATGGGCAGCAGAGTCTGGAGCTGCAGCAGCAAGTACTGTTAGAAGCTTGGCCTGTACTGGCCTTGGAATGGGGCAGGGGCAAGGGATTGAGCAAGGACTGGGGTCTCTGCCAGCAGCCACCTTGGCCCAGGCCTGTCCAGCTGACTTACCATGGTCCCTCAGCACTCATGTATGCCCAATCCCCAATCTGAGGCCAGGCACTGCACTGCCACTGGTACAAAGTATCTTGTCTAAAAAATGCTGCAAACTCTCCCAAACAGATTCTTTCTCATGGCTCTGCAGGCCCTGCAGCTGTATGCCAGTGTGAAGCCACATTTGGCAGATGGGTTGAGGTCTTAGGGTTACCACCACCCACAACCAGGGACCTAGGGATGCACCAGCTCCACGGGAGGACCCAGGACCTGACCATCCTCCTGGATAAGCTGGTAATGGCCGCAGAGGACCAGCAGGTAGACAAATGGATTTGGCAGGCAGAGGATGTTGCCTGTGAGGATGCCTGTGAGCACAGTCATGGCCAGGGCAGTGCAGGCCATGGAGGAGGACTGCCAGGGGTTGGACACCATCCTGGCAGTCACCTTCATGCCACTTGCTTCCCTGCCAATGACCCGAGCCCTGCCTGCACCCTGGCAGCTTCCCACTACTCAGCAAGCCCCCTTGTGGGCCTGGAGAGAGGTCCAGCATCCCCTCCATTAGCCAGGAGCCCCTACCCCAGCCCCAACCCCTGGTCCCTCATCAGCCCCTTCCCTGCTTGGGCCCAGCACCACCACTCACCCCAGCTCCTAGTGGGTACAGAGCTGGAGCTGCATGAAGTGGGGCCAGGATCACTCACCAGCCCTGCTGGCCCTGGCAATTGGCTGCTGGAGGGGGAGCCACCTGCACTGGGGGGCCAGCAGCCACCATCACCCCTGGGCAAGACCTCACCTGCCAGACTTGCCACAGCATGCGCACCCATAGGAGCATGGCCAGAGGCCAGGGTGCTGGCTGCCTGTGCCCAGGCAACTCTCCTAGACAGCTCCACCCCACAGCTGCCCACCCCGGAAGGGCACACGCACAAACTACATTGTAAATAGTTTGCATAGGGAAGAGGATGTTTTATTGTTGGTGGGTGGAGTGGTGGTGGAGGGGCTCTGGTGTTGGAGAGGGAGGGGAGACAGGTTCTGTTGTTAGGGACAGAGGGCCTGTTTGTTATGAAGGCAATAAAGTATTTTTCTGAGAGCTTTCCAAAGTGAGCGTGGGAATGGAGGTAGGTGGTGGGGCAGGAGTCTGTGGGTAGCTGTTCAGGTGGACTACAGTGGGCAGTGCAGGAGGAGGTTGTTGGCCAGTGCCTCTCACACCCTGTGCCCTGTCCTCTAGTGGTGAGTGTGCAGCTCACCCAAGGCCCCATCAGTGGGGGGAGGGCACTGCTGTCACTGTTATGATAGCTGGTACTCCTGCTACCAGGGTCCTCTGATAATTTTGCCTTTTCTTCCCAGGCCTCACAGAAGAGCTACACCTGGGTCTCACAGATGTTATGAAGCATTCAGGCTGTGACAATGACCCAGGAGATGTTGTTCTCAGGGAACTCAAGACAGATAGTGAGGGTGCACCAGCATCCGCTGAGTTCACCAAAAGTGCACTCCACCAGCACATGAGGTCTGGCCCAGACACCAGCTGAAGTAGGTCTGGCAGGGGTCCAGCTGGCCAGTATAGGGCCACATGAGCCAGGGCAGAAGCAGGTAGGTGGGCTCCCCAGTGAGGAGGGACAGGACCACTGTGACACCCAGCTGGAGGTCTGGCACCTCTGGCATGAAGCACCCATTCTGCATCAGGGCTGTCAGGGTGGAGTTCTGAAACACATATGCATCATGGGCACTGCCCACCTAGTCAGCACTTATGTTGGTAAAGATGCCATGGTGGTTGACAACAACCTGGAGCACAATGGAGTGAAAGTTCCTCCGGCTGTAGTAAGTGCGGTTGCTGTGAGGTGGGCAGATGACAGGGATGTGGGTTCCATCCATGGCTTCAATACACTGGAGGAATCCTAAGGTGCAGAACCCTGGCACCATCTCCAGGGTGGTCAAGCACAGCCCCAGCACATCCTGAAGGGTGCTACACACCTTCTGGATGGCCTCCCCACGGTTGCCTTACCCACGCCAAAGAGGTGGCCCACAGTGGAGGATGGTGGTGGTGGCCATCTTCAACAAGGCAATGGCCAGCTGGGTGTCTGCAAGGATGAGCGGCTGTATGTTGGTGTCCTACCACTCTAGGTGCAGTCTGAGCTTCTCCAGGAGGTTCAGGAAAGTGACCCAGGCCATGCAGAATATCTTCAGCCACTGCTTGTTGTCCCAGGTGTGCTGGACAACATGCAGCCACCAGTCCTGGCTAGCCCAGTGGGCCCATAGACGGGAAGGCTGGAGACCCAAGAGGGTGAGGGCGGCCCAAGAAGTGGCATCCTGGAGCCTGTCATTAGTGTCTCTGCCAGGATCCGCCAGCAGGATGGGGTCCAGGTGGAGGCTGCACAGTGGTACCAGTCCTGGGGTGATATGGTAGGGCCAGGCACATGGTCACTGCCTATGGGGGAGCCGAGATAACTCAGACAGCCATGCGCCAGCTGGTGGCCAGCGCAGTGGACCAGCAGAGCCAGTGTGGCAGCCAGCAGGAGTCTGGGGCACTGGCCACCGCTGCCAGGGGCAGGGCCTGGAGCAGACATGGCACAGGGAGGCAGAGGCTGTCATGTGAGACCTACTGCATGTTGCCCCTACATTGTGCATGCTGCTCCTACCCAGAAACACAGCTGGCCAGGGAGCAGGGAGCAATGCTGCTCTTTAAATTTGGACTCTGGCTGCAGGCAGCCTCCATTTCCCCCGGGTGGTGGCAGGGCCCCGTTGCAGGGCCGCAGGAAACAGGAGCAGTTTCCTGCTAGGAGCAGTGAATCTCTTCCTACGTCCCTACATATATAGATGCCTGCCCAGGAGTGTTTACTCACGAGCAGTTTACTCGCAAGTAAACTGGTCCTGCATCAAATGCAGCTGTAGACACACCCAGTGAGCAAGGAATGTGCTATGTTGCTTCATTGCCTCCTGACCACATTGAGCAGATAAAGATCTGATGATATTAAATGGCCAAATCAAACTCTAAATGAGAAAGGTGACATTTATTGCTGGAGTTTCTCTGCTTGTCTTTTTTGTTGAGACCAAATAAATCAATTTAGCAATTTTTTAAAAATCCCATTGTCTTTGTTTTGAATCAGAATCTTTTTGTTTCTTTCTTTGTTTGAATGCAGGAGAGAAGTATCACTGCAAAGTCAGAGTCTGACCTTTCAGACCTTCACCACGCAGATGACTACTTTCTGTGAATAGTTTCATTAAGTCAACTGAGGATGTCACATGTATAAAGGCTTCAGAATCAGAACCTTATTCTTTAATAGGAAGGGATCTTCATTTCAACAAGGCCTACCAATTAAAACACTTTGAGTCATGTCCTGTTCATCTGGTTCACACAAAAACACCATGTATTTCATATCTCTAGGAGGCATGCTGCTTTCTCATGGTAACAGCCACAACAGGGCCTCCACAGGAGTTACTATGCCATTTGGTTATTTAATCCCTCCTGGAAAATGATGACCATCTCAAAGTAGCCACCTGTCCTAGCTTACAGGCAGTCTCCCTGCAGAGCAGGGTCGGGGCAGGCAGGTCAGGGTTTGTGGATCTGTGGGTCCATGGGTCCACAGGGAAGGGTTGTCCATCTGGGGTGGGGAGGTCAGGAGGTTAAAAATAGCCTAGTCATGGTTGGGTGGGGAGGATGTAGGAAGAGCACAGCCCCAGGGCTTAGGCCAGCAGCTGGGCTTTCCCTGCCCTAGGACTGTGCTCTGAACACATGCAGACATTTGCTGGATCTTGTTAATTAATTCCCTTAGTTCACTTATTCAAGTGAACTAGCCTAAATCTAGCCTGTCACTTTTGGCCTGATTTAAATCCCCTCCCCCCACACAAACTTCTGCACAGATCCGCATTTAGATCAACCTAATCCTAGTTAGGTCAATCTAAATGCAACATCTGAAAAACATCTGTGTGGGCTTTTGAGGCAGCACCCTAGGTTTCTACTGCTGGATCATTGTCAAAGAGGTATGACCCTGCTCTTAACTGGCTGGTTCAGCTTGAAGAGTCTGTCCCCAGTTTCCTGCAGTCCCCTAGTCCATATACTTAGGGAATGATCCAAAGCCTATTGACTTCGCTGGATAGATTCCTGGTGGGTTCAGTAGGCTTTGTAGCAAGCTCTTAAAGAGGCCATGTGACACTTCATACAGAAGCCTATGAATGAATATTTGTACATTGGGTCTGACTCATGTGCAATTAAAAAAATAACAAACAACCTGTAACCTTACTTATAGGTGATTTGTTTAATTTTATTCTTTCCTTATTATCTTGGCCATATTTTAGATGGATTTTAATAGATTTCTTTTAAATGATTCAAGTTATTTTAAAAAAGAAAATAAATCTTGCTAAGGAAATGTACAGCATGGATTGTATCATTCAAATATATGCTTTTATTTTCTTTAAGTATTTCATCTTCAAGTCATTTTTATGTTCAAACTGGTCTGGTTTTCTGCAAATAGTTAACACTAGAAACCCAATTTTTTAAATATAATATTAATACATGCTCTAAGACATAGCCACAATATATCATTGGAAGAGGAAATCAGAATGTATTATTACACTAGGCTACTGATGTATAAGTAACCCATCTCAATTTTTGAAGGATTACATATATGTATTTCAGGAGATGATAGTGTTATTTTTGAGCACTATAAATAATAAGGGAAAATCAAACGTGATATTTTTATGTTAGTTACTTTGTTTAAGGCACAACCGTTCAGATTACACGGGGGAAAGAGGGGGCCAGGGAAGAAAAGGCCTTCACACTCTTCTTGCCCCTTGGCAACATAACAGGGAGCAGAGCCGCACATCTGTAAATAAATGCATCATTAGATTCTCATCAATTTGTAAGCTTCACTTGATGTATGGCTAAAATAATCCCACAAGGATAACTAAGGAAGTGTTTGCTTCAAAACACACACAACACAGACCAGCAAAAAGCCTGTTTCAATAAAGATTTTTTTGCAGATGTTGGATATATCTTTTTTATAACAGTCTACAATGAAAAACTAGTTTAAGTATACTGCTACCAATATATTCATTAGCTGAGGAGCTCTGGACATATTAAAAGAACACAGTAAAACAACTAATGATGCACTTGAGCAGTAACAGGTTGTCATTAGAGCAGCATCTGCTCTCATCAGAGTTAATTATTCAGTTGCTTTGTTTTCCAAGTAGGTGTCTGGTAGAATTTAGCAGAATCTTAATTAAAACACATTTTCAAACTCCTTGGATGCTCATCTCATCTAAAGAAATCAAGACAATTTCCACCATAAACATCAAGCTTCAGTTGAGCCATCAAATGGAAGAAGGAACTCAGCCAATGTAAGTTTTAGACATTAACCATTAGAATGCTAATGGAATGCAAATAACTGTAAAATTCTGCCTTGATAAACTAACCTGTGTCCTGTGCATATCCCAATAACCAATTATGGCACATAGTCAAGTAACAAGAATACTAATAATGCATAATTGCTTTCACTATATAAAAACTGAAATGTAGTGTGTAAAATCTGAGCTGTGAATGTGCAGCATTTTCATTTATGCCTAGAACAAAAAAGTATACTGTTTGCTCCTCCACAATAGTGTGAGGACATACCTCTTTAATAAATCATGCTGTCATGAGCATATCCTAGAAAACGATGTGCGGGCCAATTGATTGGGAATGACTTTGTCATAAAACTCTTATTTCAGAAATGTTAAATTCACGAGATTTTCTGTCATTGCCAGCATCACAAAACCACATATTTTATTTCAAGGTACCTTTTCTTCAAAAAATTAAAGAAAAAGGAAAGTGTTCTATCTCTGAATGTAAAAAAGTAAGTAATGGCTGTGCTGTGCTATGCTGTGTTTTGCTGTGCTGCATGCACAAGTTATTAATGATGGTACTTACAATATAGAAACTATGGATATGCCATAAACATTTTCTCCCATAGGATGTGGTAAACCCAATGTTTGCAGAGAGGAAGTGAAAAACTGCAGAAATCTATTGATATGTTTGATATATTTCTGCACTTAATTGAAAACTCTTTCATGACCATAATCAAGAAGGGAAGCAACCTTACATGGTAAAACATTTTAGATTAAAGCTTTTCAATTTGACAAGTGATTCTACTACAGGTGCCCCTTTTTATTGAATTTCAGTGGTTTCAGATCAAACATGTTCAGTTTACAAATACAAGCTTTTTATCCCAGTTGGGAGCACTGCAAAAAATCAAATTTATTTCCCTTGGTGCATTTAGTTACAATGACATCCAGTTAAAAATTTTCCATCAGAAAATGCTGATTCAGTGAAACAAAGAAATTTTGCATAAACATTTGAAAAATGTTTTTTAATGGAGCAGAGGACTTCAATAAAGTCAAAACATGCCATTTCCTCTTTTTGGCAGCAGGAAGTTTTGATTTTTCATTTGGAAATTCCTTTTCATTTTATTTCTTTATTGTATATTATACAAATATAATGAAATCTTACACTTACATTTAAAGTAAAACAGAATGAAATGTCATAGTTTTATCCAAAAGTCTAAATTATTTAAAATACTTCATTTAACAGTTCATTTAAAAATGTTTTGTTAATGGGGAAAAAAATTAAAAAGCACCAAACTTTTTGCAATACAATAGTCAAGTCACGTACCTACACACATCTAGTTATGTTACTCTGGCATCTTTTTTTTTCTGTGATGAACTTTGCCTTTAAAAGCTAAGTACAGCCATTCAAAAAATTCCTGGCAGAATCTCTAAATTACTTAAAACGCTATAAGTTAGAGCGTGAGTGAACTGATCAGACATTCCCTATTCTGTGAAGGGGGCTCAGACCCTGTCTGCACTGGCTACTGGGGGCGCCCCTGCACGCCTCTCAGAAGGCTGCCTAAATGGCCCTTATCCCCAGCCCTGCCTTTCCCCGGCAGGCCCCCCACCCCTGCTGAGCTGCTGCACACCATGGGGCTGGGGCAGCTGCAGAAACAGAACTCCACTTCCCCCATCCACTTCCCCCTAGCAAACAAGCTCTGCCTGAGGCTAGAGCACAGCCCTGCACAACACCACTTGGGATAGCAGCAATCAAGCTCTAAGTTAACACTTGATGGGATCTGGCACAGACATTCGATAAAGCGTTCTAAGAGAGAGTGCTTTAGGTTAGTACACATGCATTGAGGGTTAACTTAGAGTAGGCCGCTTCATTTTTAAAGCTCTCTAAGAGCCACGGATGACTGATCAGTTATGGCTTTAGAGCATTTTCTGCCTGCTTAATGCACAATACGTGTAACGTCTGTACCTAGCCAAAATCTTTGATCCATAGTCTGCAACCAGGAAGTCATTAGGGTCAGTGCAGAAAATCATAGGAGATGCAGATGTACTCTGTTCTCTGATGGGAAATATATTTATTTTGCTGGTCTTTGCCTAAAGTAACAACTGTTGCTGTTTATAGATAGAATATGGAAACACATAACTAGAACTGGTATATTTTTAATGGTTTATACAATTTTCTTAGGACTTGGTAACCAGTGAGATTAGCAAGGCAGAAATAACATAAAGTTAGGTATTTACATAGGGCAGAATTTTGCTAAGATATATTAGTGGTACATGGGTTTTAGGCATCAAAAAGTCACCCATACTACTTCCCTTTGTATAATGGCTTCAATTATGTTACCTGTCTAAATTCTGTATGTGACTGAACTTTCATCTTATGGAGCTAAGTCTGTCCCTACTGCAAATACTAAGAGGTGATTTAGTACTGTCTTGAAGACATCTAACTCCATTTATATTCTTGCAATCAAACTTCACCATTGATGCACAGAACTGCTCTGTAAAATGCTAAAGTTATAGGCACTAAAAGCTGCATGACACTACACAGAGAAGGGGATCATGATGCCCATCTTTTGCCTGGTACCTTGGCCAGGACTCAGGTAGTAAACTCACTCCCCGCGCTGAGGGAATTTAAGCCCTGGCCTCCGGCATCGCAGGGCAGCAATTGAGCAACCAGGTAGAATGGAGAGCATCTTCCTATTGAACCTAGGCTGCTGGCTAACTGAGACAGAAAAAGTATCATGGGCATAGATGGGGAACAAGAAAGCAAGAAAGAGCTTGACCCTGTGGCCCAGGACTGGTGGGCAGGGGATTGAGACCACACCTTCAGTGTCATTTGCTCATTTTGCATTATGGAGTCTTTGGAAAAACTACAGAAACACCTGTAATGCTTAACCTGTTTAAAATTCCCTCCCTGTGGAGCTGCAGTAGAGGCCTGGGATTGCGTTATTTGGTATCCTTTGACTGGCAGACCTCATTACAACACTTTTTCATACAGTAAAGGCCTCTTAAAAATATAACCCAGCATCCCTAACTATCACACCAAGAGAAGAAAGGCTTCATAGAACTTGTACAAATACAGCCTTTCCTTTCCTTTTTTGCTTCTGTTGAACTTGCATGGTCAGCCTTTATAAATCAGTATAATGTATTGGCAAAGATGCTTCTTTTGCATACAACAGGATGTCATGATGAGTATACTTGGGAGGGGTATAAGAATATTTCTCAGGCATGCAGGGATGAAGTCAGGAAGGCCAAAGTGGACCTGGAGTTGCAGTTAGCAAGGGACATGAAGGGTAACAAGAAGTGTTTCTACAAGTATGTTAGCAACAAGAGGAAGGTCTGGGAAAGTGTGGGTCCCTTACTGAATGGTGGAGGCAACCTAGTGTCAGATGATGCGGAAA
Organism: Alligator sinensis; assembly: GCF_000455745.1. Taxonomy (NCBI): domain Eukaryota; kingdom Metazoa; phylum Chordata; order Crocodylia; family Alligatoridae; genus Alligator; species Alligator sinensis. The sequence continues at coordinate 659,984 of NW_005842784.1, read as the reverse complement.
AGGCTGAAGTTCTCAAAGCCTTTTTTACTTCGATCTTCACAGGCAAAGTCAACTCCCAGACTACTGCACTGGGCAGCACAGTTTGGGGAGAAGGTGAACAGTCCTCAGTGGTGAAAGAGCAGGTTAGGGACTATTTAGAAAGGCTGGACATGTACAAGCCCATGGGGCTGAATGCAATGCATCTGAGGGTGCTGAGAAAGTTAGCTGATGTGATTGCAGAGTCACTGGCCATTATTTTTGAAAACTCATGGTGACTGAGGGAGGCCCTGGATGAGTGGAAAAGGGAAACCATAGTTCCCATCTTTAAGAAAGGGAAGAAGGAGGATACAAGGAACTTCTGACCAGTCAGCCTCACTTTAGTCCCCAGAAAAATAATGGAGCAGATCCTCAAAGAATCCATTTCTTAGCACTTGGAGGAAAAGAAGGTAATTAGGAGCAAGGAAGCCAGTCAGCATGGATTCACCAAGGGCAAGTCATGTCTGACCAACCTGAAAGCCTTCTATGATGAGATAACTGGCTCTGTGGATGTGGGGAAAGCAGTGGACATAACGTACCTTGATTTTAACAAGACTTTTGATACCATCTCCGACGGCATTCTTACAAGCAAGCTGAGGAAGTATAGGTTGGATGAATGGACTATAAGGTGGTTAGAAAGCTGGCTGGATTGTTGGGCTCAACAGGTAGCAATCAATGGTTCAATGTCTTGTTGGCAGCTGGTATCAAGTGGAGTGTCCCAGGGGTTGGTCCTGGGGCTGGTTTTATTCAGTATGTTCATTAATGATCTGGAAGATGGGATGGATTGCACCCTCAGTAAGTTTTTGGATGACACCAAGCTGGCAGATGTAGTAGATACACTGGAGGGTAGGGATAGGATTAGAGTGACCTAGACAAATTGGAGGATTGGGCCAAAAGAAATCTCATGAGGTTCAATAAGAACAAGTGCAAAGTCCTGCACTTAGGATGGAAGAATCCCATGGACTGCTACAGCCTGGGGACTAACTGGCTAATCAGCAGCTCTGCAGAAAAGTACCTGGAGGTTACAGTGGACAATAAGCTAAATATGAGCCAGTGGTGTGCCCTTCTTGCTAAGAAGGCTAATGGCATACTAGGCTGTATTGGTAGAAGTGTTGCCAGCAGATCAAGGGAAGTGATTATTCCCTTCTATTCAGCATTGGTGAGGCCACATCTGGAGTAGTGTATTCAGCTTTGGGCCCCCCACTAGGATGTGGACAAATTGGAGAGACCAGCAGAGGGCAACAAAAAAGGTTCAGGGGCTAGGGCCCATGACTGGGAACTGGGGTTATTTAGTCTGCAGAAGAAAAGACTGAGAGGGGAGTTAATATTAACCCTTAACTACGTGAAGCGTGGTTCCAAAAAGGAAGCAGCTAGACTGTTCTTAGTAGTGATATGACAAAACAAGGAGCAATGTTCTCAAATTGCAGCAAGGGAGGCTTAGGTTGGATATTAGGAAAAACTTTCTCACTAGGAGGGTGGTGAAGCACTGGAACAAGTTATCTATCCTTTGAGGTTTTTAAGGCCCAGCTCAACAAAGCCCTGGCTGAAATAATATAGTTGGGGATGGTCCTGTTTTGAGCAGGGGGTTGGACTAGATGACCTCCTGAGGTCCCTTCCGACTCTAATTTTCTATGATTCTATCCATCTCCTAGTCTGTCTCCTTTAGACTGCCTCCACTGTTCCATATTTCAGAGCAGATTTAAACAGCTGTCATTTAAAGTAAGAATTAGCCCATTGGATAAATGTTATCCAATGCCCCTCAATCATTGTGTTGCCTCCCAATGGTTATACTCTTTCTCCACACAGAAAACTAGATTAGCTTAAACCACTAGTTTGCAGCCCTTATTCTTGGTAGCCAGGGAGCATCTACACATGCGCTGCTGTGCACAAAAAAACGTGGAGCAGGCTAGTACTTGTATGTACAAGTACTAGCTTGCTCTACAGTTCATTAGTTTTATGCACCCTGATAGGGGCATACGTGTAGATGCAGAGACATTTACTGTAGAGCTAATTAGGCAGCTCTGCAATAAATGTTTTGTGTGGACATGCACACTCCTAAGTAATCCAGTCTTTCCTAACTCCTGCCATTAGACCCTTGAAGCCATTCCATTCTGTTCCACTACTGTTCTCTCTCACTCTGACTAATATATAACAGATAAAATAGACAGCTGGATGGCTGTGGATGATATACATGTCATTTTTGTGAGTTATAGTGCCCACATTACCAAAGAATGACGTATAGACCTGTCACTTTAAAACTATGGGATCCTGCATCAAGGGACCTGGGAAATCTCTATGCTGGCAGATGGTTGCTGCCATGTTGGATTTAGTCTCTTTTAGGAATGAGTTTTCATCATTGAAATGTTTTTTAAAGATTTATTTCTCAAAGATACCTATTTAAGGATTCCTTGGTGCTTAGATATGCTACTACATGACCTAATTGAATTTTTTAAATCTTTCAGAAAGATTGCCAAGATGTGTTCCTTCAAGGGAATAATAATTGGAGTTTGAGATTTGGCAACCTTTTTGAGAGAGTGTGCAGTGTCCTGTGGGAGTATTGTATTTTAAAATAAATTGTTCACCATGGCCCTTACTTCAGTCACTTGAGTGATTACTCACAGAAGTAAAACATGAAACTAGTGCGCAGCTCCTTCCAAAGGCAGGTTTTGTGTGGTTGGTAGAAACAAGGATGTGTAAGATGGGGAGTTCTTCCTTTATTTTTATTTTTTTTGGAGGGGGTGGTGGGGAGGGGGTTTGGGTACTGTTTCTGAAGAGCTGTCTTTGTTTAGTAGAAGTAAACGTTTTATTATGAATACAGTATATCTGTCAAGTTAGCCTGACAATTTGTGATTAAATTAGGCTCTAAAAAGCTAGAAACAGCTGGTCTGCTAGGAATTTGGTTCAAGCTGAAAGGATGTTGTCACTGAGTCAGAACCTCTTTCTGATGTACAATGATGTATATCCAGTGACTTCACTAATGCTGCCGGAAATCTTGCTCCTTGTAATTTATATAAGGAATTATGTATGATATACTTTTGAAAGGAATTATTTTGTAGAAAGAGTGTTGATACTCTGTGTGATACAGAATAAAATAAATCTTTTTGGTCTCTAAGGAAATCAGAGATGGTCCAATAGTGATACAGCTGAAGTATGGCATACAAAACATTCACACACACACACACACAGTTGATTGGATGTGCTCAACTCAATCTGAACTATGGAGTCATAACTGGTGTCTTCAGAAAAGATGACTACTGTTTTTGTGTGCTAAAGCTGATCAGAGCTATAATAAACGTGCCTCCTCTGGGGCTGAGGCAGAGGTGCACGTAACAAATACATACTGCTATATATCACCTACCTGAATAGAGTAAGTTGATCTGGACATGTGAAGCCCACATCTGTTTGAATCCCAGAGTTCTTCATATGTAAGGCTGCAAAACCAGAAACTCTACTTCTAAAAAAATAATTCTGTAGGAATTGTAATGATTAGACTCACATATCCTGCATGGACTAGACAGAGAGGAATGCAAAAAACTCTTCGACTAATGAAGTACAATTAGGGCTGGGCATTTATTTTCCTGGCAAATCATTTATTCACCAAAAATTCAGGTTTGGTCCTATTTGACAGAACGTTCTTTTATTATGCCAAATTAAAGAAAAAGCACTTGGTAATGTGTTTTTTTTTATTTAAAATTCCCCAAGGCTCAACACAACTATTTGCCTGATACTTATTATTTTTTTCTTTTCATTTACCAAAAATTCTGAACCTTTCATGTGTGGGTCAGCCCAAAAGAAAAATTCTCTTGTTTCAGTTTTGCCACTGAATTAAAAAATCAGTTATGTATATAGCCATGGTTACAATAGCTTACTCTACTTGGATGACATGAGATTGAGGAGGACCGGGTTAGAATACTTCTGGAGGAGCTGGACGTGTTCAAGTCAGCAGGTCCAGATGCTCTCCACCCTAGGGTGTTGAGGGAGCTAGCAGGGATTATTGCAGGGCCCTTGGCATGGCTTTACGAGCGCTTGTGGTGCTCGGGCCAGGTGCCAGATGATTGGAAGATAGCCAATGTGGTCCCCATCTTTAAGAAAGGGAGGAGGGAGGACCCGGGCAACTATAGGCCCATCAGTCTTACCTCAATCCTGGGGAAACTCTTTGAGAAGATCATCAAGGAGCACATCTGTGATGGGCCGGCATCAGGGGTGAGGCTGAGGGGCAACCAGCATGGTTTCATTAGGGCAGGTCATGTCAGACCAACCTGATTGCCTTTTACGATCAGGTCACAAAAGCGTTGGAAGCAGGTGTCGCCATGGATGTAGTCTTTTTGGACTTCAGCAAGGCCTTTGACACTGTCGACCATCTCATCCTCGTTAAAAAACTAGGCGACTGTGGCATCGATGCCTACACAGTCAGATGGATTACTAATTGGCTGAAGGGTCGTACTCAGAGGGTGGTGGTGGACGGGTCATATTCGACCTGGGGGGAACTGGGCAGCGGAGTCCCTCAGGGCTCGGTCCTTGGGCCCGCACTGTTCAATTTCTTAATCAGCGATTTGGACAATGGGGTGAAAAGCAACCTGTTCAAATTCGCTGATGATACCAAAATCTGGGGTGAGGTGGGCACACTAGCAGGGAGGGAAAGACTGCAGAAAGACCTGGATAGGTTACAAGGGTGTGCTAACAAAAACAGGATGCGTTTCAAAACGGATGACTCCAAGATGAACATGGGCTGACAATGCGAGGTCACGGTCAGCAGGGCTAACCGGACCTTATCGTGCATCTCAAGTAGGTCCAAGGATCCTCCCCCTCTACGCGACACTGGTCAGGCCACAGCTGGAGTACTGTGTCCAGTTCTGGGCACCCCACTTCAAGAGGGATGTGGACAACATTGAGAGGGTCCAGAGGAGGGCCACCCGCATGATCCGGGGACAGCAGGGCAGACCCTACAATGAGAGGCTACGGGACCTGAACCTGCTCAGCCTTCACAAGAGAAGGCTGAGGGGGGACCTGGTGACCGTCTATAAACTCACTAGGGGGGACCAGAAGGGTTTGGGGGAGACCTTGTTTCCCCCAGTACCCCTCGGGATAACAAGGAATAACGGCCACAAGTTGTTGGACAGTAGGTTTAGATTAGACATCCGTAGGAACTACTTCACAGTTAGGGCGGCTAGGATCTGGAACCAACTTCCAAGGGAAGTGGTGCTGGCTCCTACCCTGGGGGTCTTTAAGAAGCGACTCGATGCCTACCTGGCTGGGGTCACTTGAGCCCAGTTTCTCTGCTGCCCAGGCAGGGGGTTGGACTTGAAGATCTACAAGGTCCCTTCCGACCCTACTTCTGTGATTCTATGATTCTATGAGATGTATAATAGAGCAGCATCACCAATACTGAAGGTTTCACAAGCTCAAATGATTACACTGAATATATGAATGGCCAACTACAATATGGACCTCATCTGCTCCCACTGGAGTCCATGGCAAAACTCACTGAGTCAAATTTTCTGTTGGCATGGTTTCTAGTAGTTTGGCTCATTCATCTCAGTGGGAACAGTACTAAGCCCACAATGTATGTATTTGTAGCATATTACATGCAGTTTAATTTAACAGTTCTTTGTGGCTATCTGAAGTGAGATATGCAGTCCCCGAGAAAGCTGAATTACCTCTGAGCCACAAGGTGAGTCAACAGCAACAGTTTAAGAAAAGGAATAGAAGTAGAGGGGTGGAACATGACTCATAACAAAGATGTGGGTGAAAACTTTGATACCAACTTCAGCAGCTTTCCCTCCTTGAATCATTGAAGTTTCACTCTTAAAAGTCATGCACTGATGTACCCACTCCATGCTTGCTCCGGCCATGCAACAAAAGCAGCCAACAAAAAAAATAAAGGCCAAAATCCAGCACCACCTTTAGACAGTTAAGTAGCACTCATGCATCTAACCAAGCCATATAAATGGGATTTCAGGACACATAACTGGATTTTAGATCCTAAAGGAAGGCATGTAACTCTGTAATTGGCAGAATGGAAAAGGATAAGGCCCCTTCACCCTTTAGCTCAATAGCTTAGTACTTAGGATGCTTTTAAGTGCCAGCGTGACTGCCCAAATTTGAATGGAACAACAAGAGGAATGGAAGCTGCTTTGGGCAATACCTAGCCCATGGCCTGATGGTTAGGACATTTTGCAGGAAAGCACATGTAGGTTCAAATCCCTTCTGCCTGAGGAAAGCCTAGAGTCCCTCTTGAGTCTCCCAGTCCCTGGGCAAATGCCCAAACCTTTAAGCTATTAGGCTAAAACAGGGCTGTCCAATTGACAGCCTGGGGGCTACATGTGGCTTGCAAGGGGTTAATGCGGGCTTCCCCCCCACCCCCCGCCCCTTCTACTCAGCCACTGCCCTCCTTATCTCCCAGCTGCTGCAGGAAGAATCTCCAGGCTTCCTCACATCACCTTTCACTTCTTCTCCTGCCCCAGGGGATGAGGTGGCACAGCCCATGATGCCAAGGAAGCCTGCAGCATGGTGGATGCACAGGGTCGCATTAACGCATAGGCAAACTAGGTACTTGCCTAGGGCCCTAAGTGAAGAAGGGGCCCAATTGTGCTTATAATTATTGAGTGAAAAAAGTAGGGGCCCATGAGTTTGTTGCCTAGAGCCCACTAAAGGGTTAATTCAGCTTTGGTGGTGCATCATTGGTAGGGGGGCAGGACCTGCTCATGTGCACAGTGTAGGAGAAGGGATATACCTCAGGGTCCCATGGCTTGCATTAGTGAGGTCCCTTGCTCTAATGAGGCCCCTACTGGTGTGGCCCACATAGAGTGCAGACCATGGTCACTTGGGGAACTTTTGCACATGCTCTAGGGGTGGTGGGAACGGATGGACAGTGGTTTAATTAGAGCAACGCCAAGAGCCACTCTAATGAAAACACTGCAGCGTCTCGTGTATCAGTATCCCCATGATTCAAAACAGCAGCAGGGATACTTGAACTAAAGCTCATTAGACAAGCTTTAGTTCAAGCACCCCACCATCATTTTGAAGTGCGAGGACACTGATACATGAGCATGTAACTATCATGCTCCAGCAGACTCGATTAATCTCAGAAAACTCAATCCAGCACCAATGCACTGTAATTACTGTATTTGTGTATAGGCATCCTTAGAAGTTGGAGAGCCCTGGGCTGAAAAATGAGAGAGTGCTAGTGCTAGCATCAAGCAATCACTCATCCTGCCTTTCCTGAAATTAACATTTCAAGAACCTGAACAGAGCTTGTGTCCCTACCCAGGTGAAACAGAGTCACCATAGAACATAAGTGGTGCTCAGAAGGAGCCAGTGACTAGTGCAGAAGAATGAAGGATCTAAAAATCTGTATAAGTGGCTCATAGTGCACCTGTAGGATTAAAGTTAACTGTATAAGTGCTTATCCACTGAAAGGGGAGATGGATTTGGGTAAAAGGATACGCTCTCTTCAGGTAACTCATGTTCTTCGTCCGAAATAGCAATGAGCAGGGATCCTGGTTTTCTGTATTTAAAAATCGCAAATTCTCTGATAAAAATTTCACAAGTTCTCCGATTAAACACCTGAAAATCAGCATTTTTCCATGATTAAAATGAAATACCTCTCTCTCTCTCTATACACACACACACACACACACACACACACACACACCAGTAGAACACAATCTTTTATTGATATATTTACAATTTTAAAGCGATTTAGAAGCCTGCCAATGCCTCAATTACTATTCTAATATAGTAAAAGCCTTTGTCTGTCTGTCTGTCTATCTGTCTGTAACGCTTTATTCACACTCTGATTGGCTTTCTCAGCAAGACTGGCCCCCCTGCTCCGGCCTCACCACTGCATCCAAGGGATGCCTCCCCTCCTCCCCCCGGCAAACAGGGGTGGGGCAAGCTGATTTGAAATGAGAGGACCATGACGGCGGGGACTGAGGGACCAGAGCAGAGGGGGTGAGGCCAGCAACACTGGCCTTGCTCCACTCCTCCCTGGCCCTGCTCCTTGGAGGTGGCGGTGGCATGGGATGCTGGCGGTGCAGTACCGGCAGCGGCACAGGGTGGAGCAGCAGTGGGTGGGGGGAACATGGGACTACACCGGGAGCAGCAGGGAGTGGGGGAGGCATGGGGCCAGATGCAGGGGGGTGGAGTGGTCACATGGGGCCGGACATGGGGGCTGGGTGGGTGGCAGTGCTCCATCCCTGCCCACCTCACCCCCCCACCCCGGTCATTTTTGACAGGCAATTATCAAGTAATAAAATAAATTCTAAATATCTATTAATTTTGGCTTTTGATTTGGGGGGTTTTATCATGGAAAATCAGAACTCCTCCTGCCCACTTTGCTCACCAGGACACAGATCCAGCTGTGGCTGTTTCCCCCACTACTTTGTGGCACTGAGCAGCCCTGATATGCCAGTGCCCTGCCCATGCCATTGCCCCTCTCTCCCAAGACACAGGCCCCTGTCATACCAGTGCCCCTCATTCCCCAGCCACAACCCCCTGGCCCTGCTGGTTCTCCTCACTCCCTATGCACAGCCCTCTGGCTCCACTGGTGCCCCTCACTCCCCAACCACAGGCCCTCCCACCTCTGTTGGTACCCCTCACTTCCCACTTGCAGCAGTCTCTCCTCCCCAGCCCTGCTGGGGTGGGGTCCCAGGTCCCAGGGCTACGGGGCCAGGGACCCTGGTCCACAGCACCCTGCCCCCTGCAGGAGCACCTGTGCAGTGGCAGGAGTATGAAGCCCCGCTCCCCCTCCTCTATGGGTGGCATGACCAGAGTGGAGCCAATGGGAGTGGGGGGCAATGCAGGCTTCCTGCTACAGGTTTGGGCAGTGGGGCCTGGCTCCCTGCTGCTGCATGCACTCCTGAAATGGGGCATGGGGACCATGTACCCTCCAGATTTGTGCACAGGGTGGATGTGGGCTGTGGGCTCAGGGCTCCCCACACTGCTGCCTTCCCTCTGAGGTCTCTGCAGCCCAGCAGGCAGGACCTGGCACTGCAGGGCAGAGTAGGATTGGGCACCACTGCCACGAGCCCCATGCCTCCATGGTGAGGCTCTCGGCGCCACCACCCCCACTGCTGCCAGGCAGGCAGGGGGCACCTCACCATGGCAGCATGGGGGTCCCAGTGGCAGTGGCATTGTGCTTCCCTGCCCTGCCCTGCTCTGCCCTGCCATGCTGGGTCCCACCTACTGGGCTGTGGAGGCCTTAGGGGGAGGGCAGCAGGGTGGGGAACCCAAGCCCACAGCAGGCAGCCCCATGCCATGCACTAATCTGGGGGGCATGTGCCCCCTATGCCCCCCCAGGAGTGTGTGCAGTGGTGGGGAGTCCCCCCTCCCCCCACTGTTCCCCAGACAAGCTACCCGCAGCTTTGTCCCACTCCTCACCCAGGCCCTGTGCTTGTGCGTTCTGGCCCCAAGCCCCATGAACCTCCTGCACTGGATAGCAGCCCCAGCTCTACCCAAGTCCCTCCCTCACTATGGGGGCCCCAATTCCCCCCTCCTCCCCCCACCCCAGACTTATCTGTAGCAGCTGCTCTCATGCTGCCTGGTGGCCATGTGCATGTACATGGCTCCCCCTGCCTGACCGACCTCCTCCCACCCACCCCGCAGCTTATTGCAGGCTGGAACTCTGCTAGCCTGCAAGGGGAAACCCACTGTTTCCAGCATTGTCTCTCTTGACACTTGGAGTCTTGTCCTCTGCTCTTCTATGCTGATTTTGTGTCTGTGTAACTCTGACTTACCATAACATGAATATTAGACTGCTAAGGAGCTGAGAACTCGACTGCACTCGTTCAAACCAATAATGGTGTAAACTGACATTTGTCACCTCCTGCATTCATCCTGCAAAGTCTTTCATGGAAAAGTCAGACAACTACTGTGTCAAGTAAGCAGCTCTGAAGCAAAGTTTTCCTAGTCTGATCCTAAACTGTATTTCAAGTCATGAATAGCATCAACTGCCAACAGTACAGTAGCAGTAGCTGAAGTTGTATCTACAGCCTGTGATATGCAGGCTGGAGTAAAACCTTCTCTATGACATTTTGTTGTATGGGAAAGCTTGAGTTTTTGGAAGACACTCTGATAGCACAATATGGAAAGCATTCTATCATAGCCATTTCCTACACCGAGTTGGAACGCAGCCTGTTTGGAGAAGATCCACTGGCAAATGCTGTAAGGCTTGAACAGTCAATTTAGCTTTTTATTTTAAATGTATTCTGTATGCATATACTGTAGTTATTTTGAGATTTTTGCCTTCTGGGATGATTACTGTCTGATACCAGATAGAAAAACCATTATGCATAAGCATAGGTGTACAAACAGTTCAATAGCTTAGGGGTGTTGTAAATGGAACCAATTAAATTTTATTAAAGAGTACAGGCCTTATTTATTTGAAAAACATCTTTGCAAGTGTGGAATAGCCATTACAGCCTCTACTCTGGGGGGAAATAAATGGTAGAGGAAATCAGTTACATTCACTTCTTGACCAAGTTTAGTTTGGTAAAATCCCATGAACCACAAAAACACAGTTCAGTTTTGGACAGTACCCTTTTTCCTAGGAAGTTACTACAAAAGCCTCAGAAAGGGGGTAGCAGAAGTGTAACCAACTGGAATGCAGTGAATAGCACTGGTGATTGTCCCCAAAAAGAAATGGGATCCAGCTTGTATTCTCCTAGTTATGTGGATGTGCAGTGCTGAGAAGAGTAATAATACTTATTCAGTGTGCTCCAGAGAGTAGCAAGTCCTTGCAATACCGGCAGTTTTTGCGTGTTTGCTTTTTCCTGCGCCCTCAGCTATGGTGCTGCTGTGTCTGGTGCAGCTTAGGTAATAGGTGTCCATTTGCTTTACAACTGCTTTGCCACCTTCCCATTCAGGATCTAGCTAAGGGAGCGGCAGCAAGCTATTTTCTTTGCTGTAACGACGCCCCTTGTCTCTTATTGGCGCGTGCTGATATCTGTTTCAGGGTAATAGGTTGTAGCCGTGTTGGTCTAAGGACCAACCTTGTCTGCCGATATCTGTTTCAAATATCTCATGGTTAATGTACTTGCAGTGGAATCCATGAGATAAGGCTCATGTAGCACTAGCTGACACTTACTCTCAGAGAGACCGAAAGCCTGGTGTTTATTATGATTTTACCCAGTCTGAACAGTAGGAGCCTTGAGAGTGCCCGTAACCCAGTTGTTTCATGTATTCTGTCCCACACTGTCATGAGTACAGGGCACAATTGTGATTATTAATGCTACAATTGCGTAATAGGAGCAAATCAGCAGTGCATCAGAAATGGTTTCTGCAGAATCTTCCCCAGCTGGTAGTGGAAAGCTGGTGATTATATTTCTGGGGGCACTTGAGGAAAGCATGCACCAGTGCTGCCATTATGCCCAGCAAGAGGCTTTTGCTTTCTTCCAGCACCCATTTCCCAATTGCTAGGGACAGAAATGTCTGCTTTAGGGTGTCTAGAACTGGGGGCAGATGCAGTATTATCCCCTCCCCTGAGCAAGAAAAAGGCACAAGAATCAGGTTGTATCCTTCACAGCAATGCCAAAGGAAGGGTTTCTCATGCCCTTTCCCCTCCCTGTCTGGACTATCTTTGGGGGAGTCAGAATAATCTCTCAGGGCACATTTTTTGTTGGTTAAAATGTTGATTATTAATGTGCTGCTTGGTACCTGCATCTCTCTGCACCCTCACTATTAGGGGTGATACTGCACAGTCTGAAGCCTTCTCAACAGAAATATGCTCATTTCCCTTAGGGGAGTATAACTAGATCTCCTGTATGTTGTAATGTCAGTAATTTTATACTATATTAATCCTCCACAGCACTGAATGAAATCCTGTGTTAAGGCTGGCATACACAGTAGCATTTCTCCCCACCCTACAGTGTCTTTCATAATTACAAACAAAGAGTTTGATTCATCATGAAGCAGTTGCACAGTCTATAGTGCATATGCTGCTTCTGCAACCTTAAAAGTACTTAGCATCCCTGTGCTGCTTTGGTTTTTTTAAATCTTCTGTTCTTTGTATGGCACTTTTTTCCCCCAGAACACAAAGCTGGTAGCTGTTCCTCTATGCAGCAGAGGCTATAGGAAGCTGAGTCAGAATACGAACTTGAACATTGGGAAAGGAGACTGGGAGGATGAATCACTGGATTATTCAATAAAAACACCTCCACACATCTTTACAACCCTCTCCCAGCCCCCTACACACAGATACACACACACTTGAAAGACAGGGTCTACCTTCCTTCCATGTGCTAGATTTCAGGAGCTTGTCATTTGTTTATACAACTCTTATCACTAGCCCATTTTCCTATTAAGCTCTGGTCCTGAAAATGGTTATACACATGCTTAACTTTATTACCTGGAGTAGTGCCATTGAAATCACAGTTACTCACAGTGACTGAAGTTCAACATGCACACATGGTTTGGGATAGACTGCTTTAATCAGCATATGCAAAAATGAACATGAATCCCTGTGTATCAAGATGGGAAATTTACTTCATAGCAAAGTAAAACCGCACATGTCCATGTAATTCTGTTTGTGCCGAATGAAAGCTAAGAATGCTAAAGGGCTTGATATGATATGCCTGAGTTGCATCAAAATAGTTTTGGGACTTTATACGAAGTACTGAGCAATGGATGATGGGTAAGTTATGTGACCCTGAAGTGAGTAGCCCCAAGAGGCATTGTGGCTGAGCCGTACCTCTGAGTCACACTGATCTCCTTGCTCTGTGTTTAGAGGACGTACTTATTCCCAGCAGCTGATTACTGCATCCTCGGGCTACTGAACTGGGCTGACCAAAGAGTAACAGAAGTAGAATTAACGCTCTCTCCATTCCCACTCTTCTCCACCACTCTGTCTGCCTCGTACTGGAAAGGAGTAATGGGGAGCATATCACCCACTTACCCTTATGTGCTCATACCCAGAGCATAAGAGAGTTCTGTGCTCCTTCCAACTTGCAAACAAACCTGGTGTTCATCTTTATTAATTTGTACTACGTGCATAAACGTAACTCTTTAAAATGGATGGTTTTTGGCACAATCCTCCTTAAGAAAAAAATAAGAATTTGGTCATACAGAATATCAAGTCCCAGCTATGGTTTTGGGAAGAAGAATTCAAGCTTCAGCAAAAAATTGATAAACCCAAACGCTCTTTAGAAATAGTTGTCCAGGTAGAATCTAAGATACCAAACATATTTTGGTACAGGGTTCTCTCCGCAAACCAAATCAAATTTGAAACATTTGTTACGTCTTTATTTCATGGGCTCGTTTCATGAGTATACTTCCTTCACTTGAGGAAGGCATGGCCAAACTTTCTCTGGCAGTTGCTCAGTCTAGTTGATTCTAAGATGCTGCAGGCAGCCAGAAATTAATAGGCTAACTGCCATACAAAAAAACAGGAAACATCTTACTCCTTATTTAATCAATAACAACAGACATATTAACAATTACATATCAACATGCACAATTATTTGTAACCCATTAGTAAATATTCGCATTAGGCCAAATCTCATGGCCTCTGGCACAGCCAAACATCTGAAAATTCAGTAGGAGTGTTGTATTTCTACTGTGTACAGATAAGGGGAAATGGAAAAAGCCACACACACAAGAAGCTTTCAGTTTAGTGGCAGGGCACTCTGCAAGAGTTTAGATGGGGAGTCCTGTTCACCAGAAGGAATAGCAAGGTAGGAGCCAAGAGATGAATATATTACAGGCAAGAGCAATGGTAGTCTATGTAGGCAAATGAGAACAATGTGGTCTGTGTACTTTTGTTGCCCTTTTATTTATTTAGCATATGCAGTTTCGGCATATTGTTTCAGCCGTTTTAAGGCAACGTCCTCACTAGTGTGAAGAGCTTGAAGGCCATCAGGTAGCATAGTAAATGGACATTGGTCAACAATGTGAGACGTGGTTTGAACTTGTCCACAAGAGCATTTGTTGTCATTGTGAAGGCCCCATTGGTATAGGTTTCAGGCACAGTGACCCTGTCCAGTTCGAAAATGGTTGAGAAGTGCCCAATAACAGCATGGCCATTAAATCCTGGTTGAACGACTGTAGGGTCAGAGATGATGTGGTAACTGATCGGTGCTTGTGCTAACTATTCTTCATGCCATCGAATAAGCAAGGAAAAGTCAAAGGATTTTGAAAGAGTGGACCATATTGGATATCTTGAAGGGAGCCGAGCTATTGGTGGGTGGAATATGTTCCATTGAACCGGCAGCATAGGATTATCATCATGAACAATGTGTGCCTCCAGTGGCTGGGGAGGGACATGCCGGTGCTGGTGGCAGCGGGAACACGGTAGCAGTGAACAGGGTACTCCTGCAGATGCTGCCGGTGCTGTTGGCGGTGGGGGGATGGCGAGTGGCTACCAGTGGCCTGCAGATGCCCAGAGGTGATCGCTGACCGCCTGCCGATGGTGCCAGTAGTGGCAGCAGCGCCTTTTTGTATGGGGTGCACCACCACACTCAGGGAGTGGACATGCACCTGCGTGCACCCCCTACACATTGCCACTGATTATTATGGAGTCTAGCTAGTAGGTTTACTTCAGCATTTTTGCAGCGAAGATGAAGGAGAGCAATGTTACCGACGACTGGTAACCATGGGAGTGGAGCAGAGTGGGGTGCAATTTGCCTGACACAAGATGCAATGTAGCATGCAGCTGGGTGTCTACTAGTTTGCTGTGTGATAAACAAGGCCATAAAGGGGTACAATATTCTGCAACTGAATAACACAGTGCAAAAGCAGATGAACATAACATAGAGGCATTAGCAGTTTTCTGATGATGTAGTTTGAGAGTTAAATTCCAGTCAAGGGTGAGTCCAAGATAAATTGGGTGGGTTTTGAATTTGAAACGGTGACCACTTAAGGTGATACTAAGTTTATGATTAGTGCTGGCATTATGCATATGACAGTGGTGATGCATAGGGGGTGCACAGGGGTGCATGTGCCAGTGCACTCCCTGACCAGCTGCGTTCACTGCTTAGGTGATGGGCAGGGGGGGCAGGCAGGAGCGCTGTTGCCCCCCCTGCAAATGCCGGCTGATTGACACCCCCCTGGTCTGCAACATTGCCCATGGCCCCCCACCAGTCAGCAATATTGGCCATAGGGGGACCCCCCCCGGTCGGTGGGACTGGTTGTTGATTAAGGCAGCACCAGTCACCTATGGCATATGGAAAACACTTGAGATAGTCTTTGAGATATTTGGTTTGAGGCACCATTTTAGGCAATACTCTGACATCAGTCCCATGTCTCTATTGAGTGTGAGTTCCACATTTGAAAAATGAGCTTGGGTGACAAAGGCACTGTCATCAGCATAAATTTCCATGAGGTGGTCACAGCAGGTCATTAATGTACAGGTTAAAAAGGAAAGGCACCAGTACTGATCTGATGGAGGCCATTGGTTTGATGTCTCCAGGAGCTAGTTCGGTTGGCCAGGTAGACTCTAAAGCATCAACCATATAGTAATAGTTTGACTAGAAGAGTGGTCCACTGTGGCAGAATTCCTGATATTTTCACCACAAGACTGGCATGCTAGAC
This sequence comes from Alligator sinensis, assembly GCF_000455745.1. Classification (NCBI taxonomy): domain Eukaryota; kingdom Metazoa; phylum Chordata; order Crocodylia; family Alligatoridae; genus Alligator; species Alligator sinensis. Next base: position 644,444 of record NW_005842784.1, on the reverse strand, counting down.
AGTGTCATATGCTGCTGTTAAATCAGGGAAGACAACACCCAGTCTTCCGGGTTAGTTGCCCATAGGCTGCTGCAATGATCACAGTTAGACAATGCAAGTTCACTGTGAGTTCCCTCTCTCATCACCCCACTGGGTAGGGACAGACATTGAAAAAGCCTGATCCTGAATTGATTCAATCGTCACGGTTTAGTCTAACCTGCCTAGATTGAATCAGTTTGCAGCTGCACAGACATTCCCTCTGAACTGAGGAAATGCAGCCACATGCCTGCAGTGGCTCAAGCTACAAGCTGGGGGGCACTAAAGCAGCCCTCCCTTCCCTTCCACAGTTCTGAGCTAGGTGGGGGCATGGCCAGGCCCCAGCAGGATGCTCTGATTAGGGAGGGGTTTAACTCTCACCCTGCCTGCACAGTCCTAGGCTTTTCCCCACTCACTGCTCAAGGGGCTGGAGCATTGAGAGACCCCAGCTAGCACTCTAAGACAAAGGGTGAGTGTGCAGGGCATAATTCTGTTGATTATACAATCTCCCTCTCCCTGCTTCTTCATACTGTCTGCAAACCTGACAGACGAGGGTGCCAGCAGGCGCCTCATAACACACCATTTATCAGACCATCAAAAAAACAAAAGCCTCTTTCATTAGTTCAAGGAAGGAATGGAGGCATCGACAACATGTAGCAGGTGCACACGGGTGCATGTGCACCCCCTGAGATTGGCAGTGCACCCCCTGAAAAAAGTGCCGCCAATGCTGCCGGTGGTGCCTGCGGGTGGTCACCGGTTGCCACCCCACCTCACTGCCAACATCTCCAGCAGTGTCTGCGGGCAATTTCACTGAGACAGGCAGACAGAACAGTGTCTGCTTAAGGCTTCTTGGAGCTAATCAACAGGTCAGCTGGTAATGTCCCTCCATTCATGAATTGCCACTGGCTACTGCTGATGCTGCCGGCAGCATCTGCGGGTGGTCACTGCCCACCCTCCCCTGCCACCACAGACACCACTTCAGCCACCTGCAGGAGCTCCCCACTTGCCACCACCATGCCCCTGCTGCTGATACTGCTGCCGCCACCTGAGGGCAGTTGCCATGCCCCGCAGCCTCCATGGGCACAAGTCATTCATGAATGGAGGGACATTACCAGCTGACCTGTTGATTAGCTCCAAGAAGCCTTAAGCAGACACTGTTCTGCCTGCCTGTCTCAGTGAAATTGGAGACATACACACACAGTCACCTTTCAGCATTAGCCAGCATACCAGATGTCTAGGGTCCATGGGGCTGGGGTCCATGCTGTGGGAGATGGGAGGGAGGAAGGGAGGGGAGGATCCCTGCTTGAGCAGTGAGTGGTGGGGGCGGGGGGAAGCAGGGGGAAGCTAGGCAGACCTTGCTGTGCCTGCAGCCTCCACCGGAGTTTGCCTAGGGAGCAGAGGGGTAGGACCAGCTCTGCTCTCTGGAGCAGAGAGCATAGCCCAGCCCACCCCAGGGCTGCAAAGAATCTGGGATGCTGGGGGACTCTGGTTTAACTTAAACCAGGAAGGGGCCTGAGACAGACATTGCATAAACCAGCTGACCCAAATCAGTTAATTCTGATACTACATTCAACAAGGTTTATCTTAAAACAGTCTCAGCCATTTTGAAACTGGTTCATGTGCACTGAATTTATGTTCTGTTACAGGTTTAAACAGTGATCACTTAAAGTGCTTTATGTGTAATGTCTGTCCCTAGCCACTGAACAATTTTCTTCAAACTTACACACTGGTTTTGCAGATTTGGTGATTAAAAAGAGATATTGTACCAATACCAAGTGAGCTAGCTGGCACTGAATTTCAATACAAAAACTAGCTTTTCTGTAGAAATTTGAGATAGAAAATTGAGGGCTGGTCTTCACTGAGGCAGTGTGAGGGTCTATATCTGGAGACAGTGATGAAGGACGAGGGCCTAACAGCTAAATGCAAGGCATTTGAGCCATTATTTGTTTATATAATAGAGTTTCACAGAAGCAAAGACAGAAAAATTTGCAAGCAATGGGGCTACACAGGTGTCAATGAAGATTCTGCAAAAGCACTAATGATGATATATGAGGTGGAACAGAACTGGTTTTTCAGTTTCTAGGTTGAGTTTTTATGACACAGTTTAAAAAAAAACAAAGACCAATACAACTCCTCTAACTTGTGCGCTAAGCAGATATGATCTGAAATCAGTGAAATATAATAAAACTGAAGCTCAGTGATGCTAGATTTACAGAAACATTCTGGAGTAGAACTTAGTTGACTATTACAATCACCAATGTCACCCACTGTACAATCAATAAAGAATCACTCCATCTTAAAGGTGTATATTCTTAAGTATTAAGAACTTAAGATTTCTCACTACAGTATCTGTTTTTTTCCCCATTCTCTTAGTACTTTGTAAAGCCTGGTAATATATTACGATTATTTGCGCTGCAGTGGTGCCTACTAGCCCTGATTGAAAAGAGGGCCCTATAGACTGCCCAGCAACTAGATGGTACGTTGCATACATGGATCACCATGTTAAAGTCAGTACAACTTGTGCAAATGACAAATGGACAAGACAAGGTATGTCTGCACAAGAGAATGAAGGTTTGAGCATAGCTCATGCCAGAATATCTGTGTTAACTGAATAGATCTAGCATGGGTAACAATAGCAGTCAAAAAGCAGCTGCATAGGCTTTTGCATGCACTAGCATTGGCAACGCATAGGGGGTGCATGTGGGTGCATGTGTACCCCCTGAGCGTGCATTCCCTACAAAAAGGTGCTGCTGACACTGCCAGTGGTGCCTGTGGGTGATTGCCACTCACCATCCCCCCCTTGTCACTGACACCACCAACAGTGTCTGCGGGTGCTCCACAATTCGTGCTAGCCACTGCCGACACTACCGGCAGGCCACCATCCTCCCCC
>NW_005842784.1:638350-641456 GCF_000455745.1 Alligator sinensis | reverse complement strand
CCCATGCCTCTCAGCCCCCCCCCCCGCCAGCCCTCGCCAGCTTCTGGGGTCATGCAGTGTTCATGTGCACTTGTAACCAGAGCACAAACCCTCCAAGGCTCCCACTTGTTCAGAGTAGTGGCTGACTCACGCTAAAGCTGCTGTCACTGTGTCTGCAGTGCTGCTACTGCCTGTGCTAACACAGGGCATAGCAGCAATTGCTGTGGATGCAGTGCTTCTTTGAAGTATTTCTGATGAGGACCAAAAAGGATTCCAGTGCATCTGATATGATGAACTATGCTCCCTTCACATTGCTCCCATCTGCAATACCAAGGGCTCTCTTTGTGCAAGCCTATGCTGTCCAACAATATTTTAACTTGCTTTTGAATGCTATTAGCCATGATGCAGGACTCCTGGAACACATTCTTGCTAGCACCATCCAGCTCATAGATAGTGGATGACTTCACAGCTCAACTTTTTAAAATCCATAAGCAAGTTTTGAAAAAAGGATTTGCCCAGTCAGTGATTTTGGGAAATAAATCACTCAGACCATGTTTGACTATGGTGCAGATGGCACTCCAGTACTGAAGCAAATTGAAATAAATTTATAATTTATTTGAAATAAATAAATTCCTGCCATCTTTGCAAGGCTCGCCTCAAGACCCACTGCCAGCACATTGTCACCTGTTGAATGTTTTTGGGAAGTCAAAGGAAGCTTAAGCTATTAGTGACTCAATAAGCCATTAATGGCTCAATAGCAAGATTAAGGTAGCACAGGTGTGGTAGCACATGCTATGATGATATCTTCATTTTGTTGTATCAACTTTCCCACCCACAATAAACGGGGGAAGAAGAGAGTAGTGTATCCCTATTTTAGCGATAGGGAATTGAGGTGCAGGGAAAGGTTACACAGCTGAACCTAGAATTGAACTTAGATTTCCTAAGTCCCAATCCATTGCCACAATCCTAAACTGTTTAAAATATATATTTATAAATACTAATGTTTTAAAATCTCAGTGTTTAGAGTGCAGTGTATCAATGAAGAGAGGATAACATTACAGAATTTTATGCACACATGTTACATATTCTAGCAGCAATAATTCTTTCCTCCAGTATGCTATATGTTTAGTGCATTCCTTGTAGATGATAATCATAAACATGTTTAACAACAAAGAAAAGGTTAACAAAGTCAAAACAAAATGCAAAAGCCAGTGAGATAGTTGTGAACGAATTTTGAGACACGTGAAAAGTGATGTTTTTTTACTCAAAAATCTCTGCCCTCACAGAGGAAATTAGTGTCATTGCTTTCTGACTGAAAAGAAATATCATCACTTGGCTGCACTGGTAGCCAGAAGCCAGTTACATTTTCTCCTTGCCAGACAAAAGACTATGGCTGGCAAAGGCAAAAAAGGAAAAGAAGAATAAAACATAATAGGAGAGAAATAATATAAAGCAGGTTGAAAATCTTTTCTCTGTTTATTTATTGAACCATAAAGACGAAACCTACAGCATGTTCAGATATTGTTAGCTATTGGCCAGGCACACAAAGGCAAAGGCATTCCAAGTTAGGGTGGAAATCCTGTCCCCATTAGTAGATCCCATTGTACTTAGCCATTGCAGCACACCATGAAAGTGCTGCTTGCACTTCATTTAGCCAAGGCTGAACTGATTTGAACTTAAAGCAGAAACTGAACCAGTTTGCAACATATGAAGAACACATGAATCTTCTTCAAACTTACTGCACTTACTCTGTGGGCTCCAAGTTGTTCTTAGAATTTGCTAGTAAATTAATCATTTATATCAATTTACAAAAAAAAGGTTTGACACAGGTTGCCAGATTTATTAATAGATCCATTTAAAAATAAGTCCCAAATTCTCTTAATATAAGAATAATGCCATTTTGCTCAGTGGTGACTGTTTAGCTCAGCTGGTTAGAGCATGGTGCTAATAACACCAAGGTTTGACTATGGGCTGGACTAGATGATTTCTTGAGGTCCCTTCCAGCCTTCGTTTTCTATGATCTATAATGAAGGCCACTAAAACTTTCCATAGAACTAAAACTTACAAAGAGTCTCTCCTTAAAGAACTTTTTTTAGGATTGTTTATTATTCTAAACAAAAGTCTTCTCAGCAAGGTGTGACACAAACTACTTCCTCCTCCTAATGTTCTTTGTAAGCAAAGCTAGATAACTCTATCAAAAACTGTTCTCCTTCCAAATGGTCTCTCCTTCTCATTTTCCCAGTGGGAATGAAGCCAAGTTGACTCGGCAAGATAGTGGACCCTGGTAATGTTAAAGGAGTGAGTGGGTTAGACCCCGTGCCTTTCACTTCCTCCATGTCTCACTTCAGATCAGGAGCTCCAGAGGTCCTTGCAGGTCTGGCACCCCTGTAAGGTCCCTTCCATGCATCAGGCTAGGGAAATAGCATGAGTGCATCCACTGGGTTCATGAAATGCACTGATTCACACTGAACCACATCTCTAGCTAGGGAGAGGGAGGCAATATGGGCTGTTTTTGTTACTGCTCCTCAACCTTGCTGTTGAGTGTGCATTTTCCAGAAAAAGGTATAACCACATTCAGGAAGTGGTGTTAATCTGCATTTATGTCTGTACCATTCTGCAACTGCTGCTGTGATTGCAGTGTTGTGTCAACATCCTTAATCTAGCTTTAAACTCACTAGTTCAGACTCTGCTGACAGTGTAGGCACCGTCGCATGGACCTCAGTGCAGGCTAACCAGGGAAACTTCTTGGGTGGATTTTGCAACCCAAACAGAGTTCATGCTGGCATGGGTACTGCCTGCTACCATGATTACCTCTAGGGAGCCACTGGGGGCCATAAGAAAGTAATTCTGTAGGGGCCAATTATTTTTAAAAGGTTATCACGTGACTGGCAGGAAAAAGGAGGTTGGGAAGCCAGGCTTGGCACATGGTTGCCTCTGAGAGAGAGAACGTGAAGGGCAAATGAAAGAACATACAAAGGGATAGGTTTCATTCATCTTGGAGTATTCAGGTAAAAGGGAATGAAAGGTGAGGGCAGAAAAGTAAAAGAGAATAACAGATGCTTTATTCACCCAGGTAATAGCCAGGTTTGGAAGAGCATGTGGCTTGTGCTCTTCAAGGGCTGGGGTT